>NC_056740.1:194700107-195000107 GCF_019279795.1 Protopterus annectens
TGTACATAAACAAGCGGGGGGGGGGGACCCATTCCTACCCACTCTGCAGATTAGCCATGGCTCTGTGGAACACAGCCTTGAGCAACCAAGTGCACCTGCAAGCTCAATCCCTGCCAGTCAAACTAAATTCACTGGCAGAGGACTTAAGCAGAAATCTCATGGACCCACACGAGTGGAAACTGGAACCCAAAATATTCAAGATTTTGAGGGACAGGTTGGGGGCACCAGAGGTGGACCTCTGCTTCCCCTCAGAACTATCAATTGAGCAAATATTGCATCACAACTCCCCACAGCAAAGCTGGAAAAGTGGATGCCCTGTCCTTTACCTGGGAAAGCCTCTCAATCTATGCCTTCCCCCCTCTGCCCCTCCTCTCGAAGGTTCTACTAAAGATTAAACAGGACAAGCTAAGGACAATCCTGATTGCACCAGACTGGCCACACCAGCACTGATACCCTCTTTTGTGCAATCTGACAGTAGTGCCACCATGGCACCTGCCTCAGACCCCTTCCCTGCTGTCCCAGCAGGAGGGCCAGATTTTGCACCCTCAACTCCAGACCCTGTTCCTGGAGCCAGTCTCAGGGAATGGACAAAAATGTGTCCAGCTTGCCTCATATACTAGATTACTTAATAGAAATGTTCCACAAAGGCATATCCTTCTCTCCAATTAAGATTCATGCCTCTGCCATCTCAGCTCATTATAACACTGAGCCACCCCTCTTCTCTCATCCTCTGGTCAAACAGTTCCTGAGAGGAGCAAAAAATTTAAGACCCTGCAGGAGAGCTCCCACTCCAGCCTGGGACCTTAACTTTGTATTTGAAAAGCTCACGCTTCCGCCCTTTGAATCTGCTGCTACAGCAGAGTTAAAATTCCTCTCATGGAAAACAGCTTTACTTCTAGCCATCACTTCAGCAAGAAGAGAGTCTGAATGGCAGGCCCTTATGGCCATGGAACTCTTCATTATCTTCCATGCAGACAGGGTTTCTCTCAGGACCGACCCTTCATTTATGTCCAAGGTGGTATCTAGTGTGGCTTTAAACCAATCCATGCATTTGCCAACTTTTTTCCCTAATCCTCAAAATAAAGGGGAAAGGATCCTGCACTCCCTGGATGTGCACAGGCAGCTTAGGTTCTATCTGGACAGGACTAAGCCTTTCAGAAAATCTGACCAGTTGCAGGTCAGCTTGGCTGCAGGGGAAGAGGGCAAGGCCATTTCAAAGCAAACCATTTCTAAATGGATAGCACACTGCATCCATTTCTGCTGCAAACACCATGGAAAACCTACCCCACAGGGGATCAGAACACATTCCACTAGAGCTACATCAACCTCTACAGCTTTTCTCAGGGGAGTCCCTACCAGGGGCATCCTGGAGGCTGCAACCTGGAGCTCTGTACACACTTTCATCAAGCATTACCATTTATCTATCTTTTCTAAATCCAGAGCTGGATTTGCCACAGCAGTCTTACAGGGCCTGATTGCCAGCCCTACTGCTTCTTAACTACCTCCACCCATCCTCAGCTTTGGGAATCTACCCAAATGTGATGACTGCAACAGTGAAACATGAAGAACATAGTACAGTTGTGTACACTTACCATAAATGTAGATGTTCGAGTATATTCACTGTTGCAGTCCTGGTTACCCTCCCTCCAACCCCCTGACTTCTCTTTACTTCTGCCTATCTGTTTTGTTTGGCATATCTTATATCATTGGTATTTGGTTTTTGCTGGGTGTGTTACATACCATGTAACTGCTCCCTATTTTGGGGGTTCCTGACATTTGGGGCAAGAAAAACTGATGTAATAGCGTCGGCTGCATGTTTTATACCCCTGACGACCTGACGTCATGGAAGAAGCGACAGCATCCGAAGCAGAAATCCCAAGACTTTGGTATTCAGGCCGACTGAGGGCTACCTGCAGGCAAATAACACAAATGTGATGACTGCAACAGTGAATACACTCGAACATCTACATTTATGGTAAGTGCACACAACTGTACTTTTTGGAGAGACGTCCAGTTGTTTGCAACGTCACTGTTGTCCCATATTTTCTCCAGTTTTTGATGACTGTCTTCACTGTGTTCCATGGTATATCCAATGCTGTGGACATTTTTTTTTTGAGGTCTATATTATATTTTTGAAAGTTTCATACATCGAACACTATATGGTCGACACCATATGAGCGATGTTTGAAATTTCAAAAATATAATAAAAAAATAAAAATAAAAAACTATTCTTACCTAAACGCTGTAGGCAGGGGGAAAGCCCCCCTGCACCCCCCACATGCCCACTAGTTAAATATTCCTACTCTGAGATTGCACTGCATTGAAGTAAAGGGAAAATATTCAGCGATTTCCATGTTACATGGGCAACGTTTTGAAGTTTCGACCAATCGGGTTCGCTCAATATGCATTCGCCGTTTACAATTTTCGATCACGCAATAGGAACCCTTTTTTTGTACCCTTCTCCTGACTGACACCCTTCAACAATGAGATCCCTTTGATGCTTTGTAAGCTCTCTGTGAACCATGGCATTTGCTGTAGCAGGCAACTGAGTAAATGCCAGGAAAATCCTACTAGGACAGCTGAACTTTATTTGGGGTTAATCAGAGTCTCTTTGATGGCAGGTGTGTACCCAAGAAGACTGAATGCTGTAATTAAATCAAAAGGTGCTTCAACAAAGTATTAGTATAAGGGTGTGCACATTTATGCAACCAGCTTATTGTATGTTTTTTATTTTTTATAATTTTTCCCCAACAGATTTGTTTTTCAATTGAATTGTACAGGTTATAGGTCACATTAAAGGTGGGAAAAGTTTTGAAATGTTTTATTGTGGTCTCATTTTTTATATCACAAAAACCTGGCATTTTAACAGGGGTGTGTACACTTTTTATATCCACTGCATATACATAAACATATGTAAAGTCAATTACCCCAGTTTCTGAGGGTTCCCTGTCTGATGATCAGAAAAGAGCATCTTCTAATTTTTCTGCCCAGGAACTTGATTCTGATTCTGACAAAAGCATTTCCTTTGAGTCTCTTTTGCAGAATTTTCCATTTCTGAATCTGTTTCTGGAATAAATAAGATGTTTCAGTGGGAACAGATGGATTTTACAGCTATTTTAAAGAAATTATTTATTACAAGTTGAATTTCCACAGCCTGCTGCTATTTCTCATATATAACTAGCTTTGGAGGATACAGTTGATATTGCTTACAATATGCCTGATCACCTGCTGCTCCTATAAAGGTAGACAGACTTTATAAAGTCCTTAAGCGTTGAAAATATTTGTTTACCCATCCCAAATCTAATCTTTTTTTGTTTCAAATCCTGCTTAAAAAATTACTTAATGCTGATCCCTCTCCCTCTGACAAGTATGAGAAAGCTTTTGACAGCTTTGGGAAGATAATTCATTTTTCTGTCACTTTACCTGTTAGCAGAGGCACAGCTAGCTCACCCATCACCCTGTGCCAGTCCCTTTACTAGTGCCCCACAGCCTTGCTCATAGTGAACAGCATTAAAAGAATGCTCTGATAGACAACTCACAGCAGTCTGCAGCACACCCCATCCTAGGTGGAATCCTCCCAAGCACGAAACCTCTCTATCAGCTCTTCATTAGAAGAAAAAAAGCAAATTCTCCAATAGACTGCTCACAGCAGTCTAAAGCTCCCATCCCTTCCCAACCAGCAACAGCATAAATAAAGTTGCTTTTAGCACTCAGATTGTGCCCTCTAATAGGCTGCACCCAGGGCACATGCCACACTCACCTCACTCTTGCTATGCCACTTGCTGTTAGAATTATATAGTTATCAGTCTCACATGTTAAAGTATCTCTTGGTTTCTTTTGATATTATGAGGAGCATTACTGCCTGCTTTTCCTCTTCAGAAAGTAAGTCCACTTTGAATTGGTTACTAGCTTCTGTTTCCCTGGTAACTAAACATTTCTTAAAGCGTTTTTATGACTGCGCTAACTCTATGTGCATGGCAGCTGCTTCTGCTTCTGTTATATGAAAATTTGCTCAGAAGCACACACAGGTTTTCTGCAGATTATAAATCTGAAATAAGGAGATTTTAGTTGGTCCTTCTGCTACTCAGGAACTCAATCATTTTGATGAAATAGGGAAGCTGATTCAGGGGTTACACAGATTTTTCATCCCTCCTTCTCTCAGTTTGCTAAAACCATTGTAGCAAACTCAGATTCCTTTTCAAAAAGCAAAATAAACAATCTCAACAGGCTTCTAACAAAAATACATGCAAGAAAAGGTGGCAGAAAGGTTCAACGAGGAAGGGCACCTGCCAGAAAAAGAGACAGTCCAATAACAGTCCAATAACATGGAATGACTATTGCAGCATCCCCCCCCCCCCCATCACCTCCTCTCTCTCCCATTACCTTAAACCTGCCCCAGAGCTTGGCTCTTTACCTTCCTGTTTGACATTAGACATCATCAGACAAATGATTCTAAACAGTTGCTCATGAGGGCTACAGATGACAGTAAGTCAGAATTCCATCTTTCCAGGGGATCACTCTTCATCTTCTAAATCAGAATTCACAGTCATCAATCAAATATTTTTGGTTAGAGTCATAGAACTAGCTCCCCTAAATCAGCAGGAAAAAGATTTTTATTCAAGAATGTTTCTGATACAACAGAAAAGTCCCTCTTGGAGACCACTTTTGGACTTTTCCTTTCTCACCATATCTGTGAGAGTTGCAACATTCTGAATGCTGTTCCTACAAACCTTAATACCTCTTGTTCCTCCTCTGTCTGTGGTAACTCTAGACTTAAATGCTTATCATCACATTCTTATTGCAACAGATTTCAGAAGTTTTCCAACGTTTTCTGTGTCTAGGTTACACTATCAGTTCTCTGCATTACACTTTGGGTTATCTACTACTCCAAGAATGTTCATAAACTGTCTAGCATCTTTGAAAGACCACTGTAAATGGCAAGGTTTTCACATTTTTTTCTTTAATTTTCTTATATTGGAAAAATCATTTTCAAAGTGTCTAGAGTCCCTTACATAAGTATGAAATCTCATTCTCAATCTAGGATTCCAAGTCAACATTCAAAAATCATTGACTCCTTCTCACACAACAGTGTTCCTAGGGTGGCTTCTGAGTACCTCCAAGCAAAAGGCATTCCTACCTCAAAAAAGTAGTCTGTTATATGGAATTGTTCCTGAGTTTCTCCATTCAGTCTCAGACTTCTGCAAGAGAATATCTCAGCATTCCAGGGTTCATGGCTTTCTGAGATTGCTATAATTCCTTTATGAAAAAAAAAACAGGTTTACTAGAGAGACTAGATGGACTTGAACCCAGGTTTCCACTTTTCTCTGACTGCACAGTCTGTAACAAGTGTATCAGATTTTGCATGGTGACCCGTGTCTATGGGGTAAAAGTGTGAGGTTTACAAAACAAACAGGACAGTCCAAAACATATCTATATCAAAGAGATGATAGCTGTTATTCATATTCTCAGTTCTCTGCAGCTCTGTCATCTCCAAGGCCACTTCAAGTGATTACAGACAATTCCACAGTGATGTGGTACACAATCAAACAGTGGGATTACCAGATCTTATCCCCTGTGCAAGTTGGCTATATTAGCTTGGGAGGTAACAGTTCAGCAGTGTTTAACCCTCCAAGCTTCTTACATCCCATAAGAGCAAAGTGTTGTGGCAGACAAGCTCAGCAGGACAGGAACAGTGCCTCACGAATGGAAACTGAATGAAGGGGTTCTCCCAGGAATCAATCAATTTGTGGAGAGCTCCTCAATTAGATCTATTTGCCTCCTTTCCAGACAGACAATTGAAGAAATTCTGCTCTGGTATTCCTTGCAAACAGGCTTGGTAAACAGATGTTTTTTATTCCCTTGGACAAGAATGCTCCTGTATATGTTTCTACCCTTTCCAGTGACATCAAGGGTCATTTTGAAGATTCAGAAGGACTCCTCAAAATCATTATGGTGACTCCCTTCTGGCCCAGGCAACAGCGGTTTTCCCTTCTTATGGAACTGGTCAAGGGCAATTACCACTACTTTTGTCACACAATGGACCTACTAACACAAGACATTCCAACCTCGAACAACTACAACTGACTGCTTGGATGATACAATTTTAATAACTTTTAGTCACCTTTTTTTCTGAGAACATGCAGCAAGTGTTAAAAGAGGCAAAAAAAAATGCTACTATGATTTGTGTGAGCTATTATCCTCTGGATTTTCATTTTCCTCTATCAAGGTTTATCTTTTGGCCTTTTCACATGTCTGCCCATGGATCCTCCCCTTTCATCACAATCTTTGATCAAACTCTTCTTGAAAAGGGTTTCCCCATATAAACCCACCTAAGAAATGAGAGGCACATACATCGGATCCTTACTTTGTTCTGCAGTATGAACTTTAGCTCCTTTTGGACCAGCTTATCAGGCTGACATATGGTTTATTGTTTGGAAAACAGTGTCACTGATTGCTCTGATATCTGTAAGAAGAGGGTCTATATCAGTTCAACTAAACAGCACATCATCGAATACAACAACCTCGAACTTCTAACCACGAAATCTAAAAACATTGAAAGCTTAGAAGAGTGAATTTTTTCCCTGGGAAAAAATTCACTGTTCCGAGAAACACACAACACAAGCACACCAAAAAAACAGCAATCCACACACAGACACTTAAAATCCTACATCTAACCCTACACTAAACTGTACATACAGTACTATCTATCCACTATCCTTAACCCAAACCCTAACCCTAAGGTTTGTCACTATCACACACTCACCTCACCTGCGCCCTAACCCTAACTCACATACCCCACCCTAATCCTAAAGTCTATCACTATCGCACACTCACCTCACCCGCTTCCTAACCCTAACTCACATACCCCGCCCTAACCCTAAAGTCTATCACTATCACACACTCACCTCACACGCGCCCTAACCCTAACTCACATACCCCACCTTAACCCTCACGTCCACACAATCGCACACTTACCTGAACCCAACCCGTAACTTTCTACCACAGTGCTAAAAATAGTGAAGCCACAGAAACGGACAACCAAATTCTTTCCCTAGGAAAAAATTCGGATAACTGCAGCTTCACTATTTTCAGCGTTCGCTAGTTTCGGGTCGATATTAGACCATTCGAAGTATTAACACTTTGATAATCTAATATAGACCCGTAAGAAGAATATCTGAGCTGAAAACTCTTATGGTGTGTCAACCCAATCGGGTATTCCTTGAGAACAAATCCACCATTTAAACCTAAAGGGTTTCAGAGTTTACATTAATCCAAACTATCCATCAACCAGCCATCTTTCAAGAACCTAAAAAACAGGGTGAAAGGATTCTTCATATTCTGAACATGCAGAGGCAGCTCAGATATTATCTCTAAAGAACTAAACATTTCACAAAAACTGACCAGCTATTTACTTCCTGTGAAGGTAAGAAATAAAGGGCAACCCTTATCCAAGCAGACTATTTCCAGAAGGTTGTCCCTTCCTTACTATTTCTTTTTGTTATTCCCACCATAATACGACAGTTTCATGCAGGGTCAAGGCTCATTCTTCAAGGGCCTTGGTTTCTTCTATGCTTTTTTGGAAAGGGGTAGACTTTAGATGCATATTAGAGCCAGTAAATTGGGTCGCTGTCCATGTCTTTACAAAACACTACCAACTAGTTCTTATAACAGTTCTAGAATAAGCTTAGCCAAGACCATTCTTCAGGGGCCCCTGGATACTCACCCTTTGTCCTCCTAATCTGTGTAAACCCTGATATTCCACCCATATAGCTTAGGCTAGTGCAGCTATGATTTATGAAAGAACAACGTATAGCTGTATAATATACTTGCCATTAAAGCAGATGTTCAATTAAATCACTGATGCAGAAGCTGCTCCTTTCATCCCCTTTTTTGTGTCTATGTTTATGTTAGGGTTGGGTTTTGTATATCTATACCCAATGCTACCTTTCTTATCATGATCGTTGCCTCCATTTTACAGTTGGCAAGAAAGTTCTGAAGCTTTTGGTACCCAGGCTGCTTCTTTCTCCACTTAGAGAGCTTGTGCAATCACAAGCCTGGGCACAGGTGGTGGGGGCCCAAGGATTTTGAAGACTGTCTGGATGTTGTATCCTAAGCAAGATATAACCCATATAATTTAGGCTACTGCAGCAGTGATTTAATCAAACATCAACTGAAATGGACAGGTCTTTTTGTTTTTTACTGGTTATGGAAAGCTTCTTACACAACTGTACTTTACCTCTCATCCCACCACTCATTTTTGGAAACTTTAAATTTAAAGACTGTTTATCATTACATCAACGTTTTCAAAATTTTTAGACATTTTTTTTGAGTCTCTGTGTCTGATTTACATTTTCAGTTCTTTGTCTTACCCTTTTTGATTGTTTACAAAGTGCCTGACACTGTTAATAGTTTATTGTAGATAGCAAGGTATTCACATTTTTCCATATTCAGAAAACTGTCATATTTTAAGACTCTTTTTCAAAATATCAGGAATCTCTGGCATAGGATAAGGAACACCTTCTCAGTCTAGGATTTCAGGTGAACATACAGAAATCTTTTCTCATTCCTTCTTATAGGTTTATAGGAGTTTACAAGGCTAATGGCCCTAGAGCCTTTACAACCCTAGCCATGTAAAAATCCCATGTACTCTAACTGACTATAGTTAGATGGTCATTAGCAGAGCTATTCTATGATCAGTACCAACTACCTCTGTCCATGAGGGATATAGGTTCTACTCCCCGGCTGAATTTACGGTCACTCACCCAAATGTCAGGGATGCACTTAAATAGAGTTATTGAGGAGCTCTGCTTCACGTGAAGTGGGAGATTATTCCAGAGGAGTGGCAATCTATGGGGGGTATAGCTGTTTCTCAAACATAGTCTATTAATGTCACAGGCTACGCTGAGATCCCTGGAATGAGCGACTCTTGCCCCCTTTGATTTGCAGATGTGCGGCATTTCTCTTAGGGCATAGTCACAGACTGCACTGTAGGCCAGGCACAGGTTGCCTCTCAACAGCCTGTATGATACAGAGTACAGTGACAGGGCTTTCAGTCTTTTCATGTAAGCCATTTTGGAAGCCCTGGATTCTCTTGGTTAGAAACTTCCACAGTCTCTCCAGTTGCTGCAGGTGTCTTATGAGATACATACAGAAGGGAGCATTGTACTCAATTAGTGGTCTAATAAAAAAAAGTCGAGTACAGTGGAGTTATAACTGTTTTTAGTCTTGGATGCGATGCCCTTATTTATGAAATGCTCAATGTAGAAGGCTTTTCTTACGATTATGGACACATGGTGATTGAAGTTTAGATTGCTATCAACCTGTGTTCCCACAGGTTTACTATTGAAATGTCGAATGGCACTACGTCGACTGTACTATAGTCGAACATGGAAGTTCAAAAATAGTAATGTCGATGTCAAAAAAACAACCTAGGAATGGTTTTAACATGGGTCGAGGTAGGTGTTCAGTATTATTCAGAACTACAAACATCTCCCCTACCTCGATCCATGTTAAAACACAGTCCTAGATTGTTTTCTTGTCATCGACATTACTATTTTCGAACTTCCGTGTTCGACTATAGTACAGTCGATGTAGTGCCGTTCGACATTTCAATAGTAAACCGTTCCCACAGGATAGTGTTTCTGGGATGCCTCCTGGACACATCCATCATAAGGCTTTTCTTCCTCAGGACAAAGTAGACATTTACAAGGAGCAGTTTCTGATTTTCTCTGACTTCAGCCAAGGATTTTCTCAGGATTAGAAGTTTCATGGTCTCTACAGTTCTCTTCATTCCTCTTGCCAGACTTCACATGAGAAATATTCAATGATTTCTCACATCGTTTTGGACCTAACACCAACACGCACTATCATTTCAGATCCCAGTGTTGGGGTTTGACAGAAGGGAGATACTCTGTTGGGTGGGTGGACCAGTTATCTCTCAACCCAGGTCTGCTCTTCTCCCTTCCAGCTGTTACTCAGTCTGTAACCACTAATGCCTCAGAGTTTGCTTGAGAAGCTGCATGGAGCTGCTTTCAAGGGATGAAAGTTCATGATCTGTGGAACAAGTAGAATAGTCTAAAACACACACATGTCAAAGAATTGAAATTGAAATGCTCTCAAATACCTAAACAGTTTTGGACTTCAGGCCCTCTGCTAGTAGTCACAGACAACACTGCAGTAATGTGGAGCCCCCCCCAAAAAAAAAATTCAAGGGGAATCAGATCACATCCCCTTTGCAAACTAGCTATGGTAGCCAGGGACCTAGCAACTCATCAAAATGTATCCCTTCAGGGTGCCTCTATTCTGTCAGAACAAAACATTATTACAGACAAGCTGAGCAGGACCGGGACAGACCCTCATAAATGGAAATCGAACCTGGAGGTCTTCCAGGAATTGATAATAGGTTAGCATTTATTTATCTTTTTTTTTTTAACCAGGAAAGTCTGACAGCCCATTTTCAGCAGAGGCCTGGGGAGAAATGCTCCAGATGTATGTCTTTGGAATGTGGGAGGAAACCCATGCAAATGCAAGGAGGACATGCAGACTCTGAACAGAAGGCAACCCATCCAAGAACTGAACCGGTGAACCTCTTGCTGTGAGGCGACAATGCAAACTGTTTCACCACTGCCTCGCCCATGTTGTAGTGGGCTAACTGCCCTTGTGGGCCATTTTAAACCTAGCCAATTACCCCATGTGAGAATCAAACCCTGCAGTGTGTATCTGTAAGGTAAGCACCTTAACTTTTATGACAACCCCACAACCTAAACACAGGGCTAATGTGAGATTTGAACCTGGGGCCTCTTACACCCAAAGTTGACATATCCTTGGCATGGTATAACCCTTGAAGCTTAGACTAGTAATCTATTCAAACAATTTACCATTATGTTAAGTTAGATAACTTTACGTTCCTACACAATTACACTTTCATGGAGTGAAATGGGCTTTTGAGTATATAAATGTTTCTTTGAAAACAGCTATGTAAAGGGTAGTTCTGAGGACACTTGCAAGATTTGAGCATTCTTGAAAAGCAAATAAGGTATACGTGGAAAAACTGCATATAGTGCTTCTTATTTTCAAATGAGTTATTTAAAAACATAGAAAAAGAACCTTCCTTACACCAGGTTTGGCAACAAAGCCAATTAAAACTCAGTCAAGTAGAAAATAGCAAATTATCAGAGACCTTCTTAATGACTGCTGCCCCTTTCTAACACATCCATTCCCTGGTACCCAGCACCTCTAGGGGAAAAAAATCCATCTTTTTTTTCTGTGCAGTAAGGGATAATCAGAGATAAGTCATAGTATTTCTTTAAATAAGCTGTAAAATCCACCAGTTCCCACTGAAACATCTATACAGTAGGTGATAATCACAGATAGGTTATATATGCATGTATATTAAACAAATGTATGTGTGTATGTATATTATTTATTTATTTTTGTTAACTGGGTTAGTCCAACTAGACTTGTGGCCTCTTTTCAGGGGAGACCAAAGGTGGTATTTATACTACTAGAAAAAATGTGTCCAGGGCATCAGGGAACTTCCCCTGCTCTTTTTGCATACAGGGGCACTAAGTGTAATAGGACTTCAGGTTTCCATTCCAAGCTCGGAGTTGGCTTGGAGAAACCAGGAAGACAACAAGGATGGAGTGTTCATAGCATGCTAGTATAGAAGAAAGACAGTGCTTAATGGAAGAAAGTATGGTCGCTACTATACAGAAGAGTTTGGAAATGAAGGAAGATGGTGTTAAAGCTAGGGCAATCGAACCTTTGTTGGAAGTGTATTACTGAGCAAGAAAGATAAAAAAGTGTCCGAGCTTTCTCAGTGTGAGAAGGATGGAGAGGAAATATTAAAATTGGACACAGAAGAGGTGTTTCAAATAAATCTCTTCAGAGACTAAAATACAACACAGAGATGTGTTGTTACAACCCTCCGGTTAGCAGGATTGTGGGATGATATACTTCTAGATTTGGTGAATGCCAGCAAGTCGGAAAGTAGCAATGATGTATCATGGGGCAACTTAATGGAGAAGATACAGGGTGAAGAAATTGCACAGGTCGACAGCAGAAAGTCGTATGCAGAGATGGTGAAATTGAGAGTGGAGAAATAGAGAGAAGGAAAGAAAGCTTAGGAAAAAAGAAGTCGTTTAAGGTACAAATCAAAAAGAAAGAAGAAAGAGGAATGGACAGATGCAATGTATGGGATGAAATAATAATGCCTTTAGGAGTTAAAGCATATGAGGTAAGGCTGTTTACTCACATTAATAAGGAGACATTTTGTGACATTATTTTTGAGACTGGTAAAGCTATGGAGAACTTTTTAGGAGAGTATGAAAAAAAAGAAAGACTGTGTTCCTTGGAACCATTACATATTTAAAGCTTTTCAAAGAGAGACCAAAAATATTAACATACAATTCAGAACTAAGGTTGAAAAAAATTATGCAGAGATGTGATAGATATTGTAAAGGTATATGATAACAGAATTTTAAGGACGAATACATGGGACTGCAATGTTATTTTAAAATTTGAAAATGATAGCATTGTTCATATTTCAAGTGTTATACATGTGGAAGGGGACAAAGGAATGATAAAATACTGGGGTCAGCCAAAGACATGTTTTGTGTGTGGGAAAGCAGATCATTTGATAAGTAATTGTAAAAAAGAAAAAAAGTTTTGGTTGGGAAAGGATAGGACATGATATAAGAAATTACGAAATCCAGTACAAATGTAAGAAAGTGGGACATCTGGGGATGTAATGTGACTATAATGTAAATGAGGTACAGCAAGAGATGGTAGAAACATTAACAGAGAAGAACCAAGAGAGTGAGAACATTGAATTAGAAAAAAGACAACAAGGAGTACACAAATAGAATCCGCAGCAGTAAATGATTTGAAAGATAAAGAAGAGTTACAAAAATCAGTAACGAAATCTTTATTCCTAAGAAATAAGTGGGTGAAGAATAGGAGCTGAATGACAGTGAAGATATAAAATGGAATTTAGTTAAACAAAAACGAAATTCTATTGGTAAAACAATTTGAGATAGAAAAAGAAAAACAACAGAAAGACATATTAAAGAAAAAAGAAAGGTAAAAGTTATATATAAGAAATTTAACATTTTGTGTAAAGCAACTGCATTAAATGTTAATACTTTAAAGAATGTTGTAAGAAGAATATGTATACTTGAATGGTACAACAGACAGAACAGTGATATTATTTTAAAAGATACTTGGTCTTTAACAAATGAGAGAAAACAATTGAAAGTATGGTAGAGAAAAAAATGTAATTTTTAATTTGGGGAGAGAGATGTTCAGGAATAATTATTTTGTATAAAAAAACATAGTGTTAGATGTTATCTTTGTTACTGTAGGGTGTGTTACCATTCTTGATATTAGATGGGGAAATCGGGTTTTTAGAATCATGGCAATTTATGCATTTGTAACAAAGAAAAAAAGACAGAAGAGATTTTTTTAAAGATATAATTCAGTATGTAGGAACCAACATGGATTTCATTCTTGCAGGAGATTTTAAGTGTAACATAAGGCAAAATAAAAAGAAAGCACAAGAAGTTAAAGTAATGTTAAATATTGTAAGATGTGGAAATTTAAGTATTTGGAATACGAGTACTTGGACCTATAGGACAGGTGAACATAAAACAGAAATAGATTATTTTCTAGTTTCAGCCTGATTGAAAATTATGGATGAAGGGGAGACAGGTTTTTCAGATCACAGGGCAATATGGATTACTTTAGAAACTAAGTCTAACTATATAAAAATAAGAAAGGTAATAAAAAGCCTGTACCTTTGGAAGAATGACTATGTGCAAAACAACTACTAACCACTAAAAGGGGGTTCAAAGCCAGTCCAAACCACAAATCTGGTAATCCAATGTTACAAAAATTGTAGTCCAAGAAAATGCAGCCCAAGAATGTATAAACTCATCCAAAAAAGATTTAATAAACAGGTTAAGCACTTTCATCCTACTTCATCAAATGGATGGCACAGGTGGTTTGTTCATCAAAGATTCCTTACTGCATGGCACCAGCAAGAACCCTGACTAGTTTGAGCTCCTCCCCTCTTCTACAATGTGCTACTCTCAGGTAGCTCTCCATATCTTGTTGCTACCATCAAAAGCTTTGAAGGTTCTTCACTAGTTCAAACATTACAGGGTTGTTCATAAGTCTTTTCTGGCCAGATAAGTGACTTTTTCTTTTAAAAGATTGAGATGCACCCATGACTGTATGCTAGTGTAGTTTCTATAGCTTCTGAAGATTTTGTCTCTAATACTTTACCTCCAATCTTTTTCCTGACATATTTCCCTCTCACTATCCTGTCCTTTCCCCTTGAGAAATATTAAAAAAATAAAAACAAATTACAGACTTTACTCTGTTTTTTTACTCTTCTTTCTGCTAGACACAATTCTATCAATTACTGACACTGATATTGTTGTTAACTGTAGTTCAATGTTTGGCTGTTGACAGTGTGGATAAAGAGTGCCTCCTGTGTTGTGTGTCTTAGGGGTGCACATCTAGATTCACACTGAGTAATTTGTAAGAAAGTCAATTTCATAACACGTTTAGACTGATGATGTAAGTTAATCCTGAAAGATCTCCTTTCCCAAGGAAAAAAGAGAAGGGAAGGGCTGACAGTCCTGAAAAAAAGATTAGAAGATTTAAACACTTCTGTCATGCAGACGTTGTCTCCTACTAAGGTGCCAAAGATCGTAGTATCTTCCTTCCCCCATCCAGGACAATCTACTATGGTCATTCCTTCTCAACCCTGCATCATCTGCCAGCCATGAGTGTATGGGCCTGACAAACTTTGGTTAGAGAAGAACAAGAAGTTTCTCCTCAGAGCAGAAGTTGTCCACATTCCTTTCATCACATCCCATTTCTTTAAGATGATGACACCCTTCATCAAAGCTCAACTTCAACTTGATGTTGTCTCAGCCCTTATTGATGGCTAGGGTGGAGCAAGAAGAAGCCCAAGCCACTTTTTTATCAGTTCCTACCCCTGGCCTAGTCTGGGCACTAGGAATATAGGGACCTGTCACAGAACCTATGCCAATGTTCTTCACACCTCCAGATTTAACGTTTTGGTGTTGATGCCCTCAGGGACAGTGGCAGTGTCAGCCCTGACTGTGGCAGTATCAACTATCACTTGGTCCAAAAGAATCAGCTCCAAGGACTCTGTATCAATGCTGGCCTAATACTTTTGTGATCGCTGCTGGCACTGGCATGCTCTGCCTTTAGTTCTTCTTTGCTGAAGTCTGTCTTAGTGGCCTCAGTGCTGGAGTTATTGGTGTCAATGATCAGTGCTGAGAAGCCTTCCTTTTGGATGTCATTGCTAGGTATCCAGGTAAATTTTTCAGCCCAGAGAAAATCTTCTCACAAAAACAGGCACATGCTCCACTGTTTCCACTTTGATACACCACTGAAGCAGAGCCTTTGGGCTAATCATCCATCTTGCCCTCCCAGAAGGATACAGGACCAGAGAGGCACAGGAGACACCCCAGGTCTGGGTTATCTTCTCCACATGATAGCTTTAATAAATTCCATCTGTGCCCATCTAGGAAAGGCTGTGAAACAGGAATCACAGAGACTCTCCATCAGAGTCCCCTTCCCCATTTCAGATCTAAATCTACAGATTTATATTTAAATGTAAATGTAATGAAATCTACAAATTTAAGTTTAGGCTTCACCTCAATTACCTCCAAAGGACACCAAGTCTCATGAAATTCTTGAAATGATGCATCAGGCAAGATCATGGCCCATCAACCCCACATCCCCTAAGGAAGAGATGCTTCAAGAAGTCTACAGGTCCTCACCAACACCATCAACAACCTTGGTGCTCCCCTCAGTAGGTAAATTTATAGGTGGTGTGTTCAACATTTTGGAGGGAGCCAAATGTCAGACAGCCTATATCTTGAACACATAAAAGAGTGTTGCAGACCCCCAAGAACAGGCCCTAGTAGATTAAAGGACCCCTTCACTCCACTGTAGTATTAGTGGCCACCAATACTTACACAAAGGAGAAAACCAAACTAATCAATACAAAAAAGCAGCTCCAAAAATATTTGAAGGGAAATACACGCAAAGGCACCTGGATATGGAAAATTTCACAGTATAAAAACAAGACTGCAAAGGGGGAATGTAGAAAAGATTAGTGAGGTAAGAATTAAATAGAAACTGAAGTGATGGACCATCTGTCAAATGAAAGATTCAGTGTGGAAACTCCAATACAGGCAGTGCTGCAACACAATGAACCAGTAGATCCCCAGGTAGAGGATCAGCACTTGGAGCAGGATGCATATGCATAGCATTTCCCAAAGAGTCATTTTTGGAGTCTCCTGTAGAAAACTTGCAGGAAAGTCAAGTTGAAGTTGTACAGCAAGGGAAGGAGTAGGAAACAGTGACAACTTTAATGTAGATAATGTTGCAGTGTGATGGGCCAATGGGCCCCATATGGAGAGGAAGCAGATAAAGTAGGGTGCATCTGAACTGGATATGTCAAAGAAAGATGTTCTGGAACTATCTGTATAAGACTTGCAAAGAAGATGCTCTCAGTCCAGAAGAAAGCTATGTAAGAGAAGACCTGCTTGATTTAATAGCGATGGATAGACATATTAATGTAGATAAAAGGAGTAGATTACAGAAAGTAAATAATACCAAAAATGTTAGAAGACTGGTAAAACAGATAAACACAGTAATCAGTACTATTAAGAGAAAGGCTTGCAGTATAACATAAATAGGATATATTACTAAGCAACTAAACTAATAACGAATAAAGTGTTACCACAAAAACGTATAGTAACAAAGGAAAGGAAGTGAACAAGTAAAATGTCACCATGGAAGCATCAACTGGGGACAACTATAAAGCAATTAAGTAAAAACATCACTGTTAGAAGAATACAGAAAAAGGAACAGGTTGTCAAAAATATTTAGAAAGATAGATGTGGTAAAAGCAGAGCACGTTATCATAGGATTTAGCACACACTATTTCCAATAATAAACTAAAAATATTAGCATAAGTAGAAAACGTTAGAAGGTATGCAGATAAATATAAAGGAAAAGAAAAAAATATTTGCAATTCATTGATGACCTACAGAGGTTTTAAGGAGAAATGGGAAACAAAGCAAAAGGAATAGAACACCACCAAAAAAGGCAAAATTTGTGTGTTTTGAAGAAGTATTTATGAAGTCCTTAAAAATGACGAATGGATAGAAGAATTAAAGGAAGGAGTAAGGAACTCTATTACAGAGGATATGAAATGGGATAATGTAACAGGCAGAGAAATTGAGATAACATTAAGAAAAGCTCCTAAATGAAAACTCCATGCCCGTACAGAGTATCTACCTTCTGGCTAAAGGTATTAACATATTTACAAATCAATTTAGCCCAAGAATTACTGGTTAACAGCAGAAGAAAACTATATGCCTCCTTAAGAGTGAGCCTGCAAACCATCCTTAAATACTGTAGACCAATAACTTGCCTTCCGACAATATACAAATTATATATAGGAACTGATAGAGTTTATAGTCATTCAGAAAAAAAAGTTAAATTATGAAAACAGAACAAAAACGTAATAAAGTCATATGGAAAAAAAGGAGCATTTGTTGCTAAACAAAGCCATAATAGGGAGTTGCAAAATGGGGAAAATAGAATAAAGGACGTCATGGTTAGATTACAAAAAAAATTGACAGCATCCCACTTTCATGAATAATTGAATACTTACAGATGGATAAGATACATTCTAAATTGATTAGTTACACTGAAGTGATGACAAACAGTGGTAAAACACTTTTGCAGCTCAGTTATGCCAAAGGAAAATTATTATCCCAGGGATAAAAAATTTCAAAGGGGGCTATTGCAGGGTGATTTTGTCACTGTTTTTGTTTTGTCTAGCCCTTAACCCATTAAGGTGGTTATTGTTACAGTTTAATTCCTAGACACCAATCTTGTTAAAAGACAGCTCATCTACGTTTTGAGATTCAAAATTCTATAGTTCCGTTATATGAATATCTGAAAGTACAACCATAAATGGTTGAAACTTTCTCAGATGTCACAAGAATGACATTTGGTCCTGGTAAATGTGCAAAGGCAACATTTAAAAAAAGGAAAGCTGCAGCACCAAGAAAATATCAACCTGCGGCAGGAATGTGATATAAAGGAACTTGAGCAGGAGACAGTGTATACATATTTGAGAGCAGAAGAAGGTGCGGCAATAAAACATGAACAAAAGAGAAAAAAGCTTGGCAAGGGATACTTCACATGAGTAAGGATAATATTTAACTGTCTTGACATATAAGAATAAAGTCTAAGCTATAAATCAATTTGGCCTTCCTGTTCTAACTTACAGCCTTGGTGTGACTGACTGGTCTTAAAAATATTAAATCAGTTTGGACACCAAAACAAGAAAAACACTTCATGCATATCAAATGATACATAAAAACAATGCATACCAGGATTATATATTCCTTGCTCTGAAGGAGGTATGGACCTTCTCAAAATTGATCGTATATACAGATTTGTTAACATGGGACTGTATACATATCTGCTAACTTCATCAAATCCAAAGAAAATGAAAGTTTTAAATTGGGAGGAAAAGTAGTCTAAGATAACAACATTGTTTAGTTTAGGAAGCAATTCAGAATAAAGAGGAAATGCAAATCAAACCAGACGTAGAGAAAAATCAAACAGTAAATGAAGGTTCATAGGTTAGTACTAAGCTAACTGCCCTTCTGAGCCATTGTAAGCCTAGCTAATTATCCCTTGTGCCAAAAAAACAAAAGAAAAAATATAAGGAAAGAATCAGACGAAAAGGAAAGAAAAAAAAGTCAATAAATATAGTGATAAGTATTCAGATCTTCTGGAACAACCTACATTCGACTAACATTTGGCACAGGAATAGTTAAGGAAAGGTGAACTGAAGCCAAAAGATGAAAGGTTAATAATGGTGGCCCAAGACAGTGGATTACATACATATTTGTTTACAATGCCCACTGAAAGAGTGGGAGAAACAGAGAAAAGCAGGTTCAATAACACAGAACTGGAAACAGTCATATATCTCATTGCTTAATTTGATACTCTCATGGCAGAGGGTCTGTATACTGAAAACACAATAATGTGGCAAGACCATTGCACTGCAGATTATGGAAAGACTACACTATAGAAATAGCTGTTAAGCACTGGAAACATGAATCTCAAAGCATTACAGAGAATGATGAAGTTTGTATCTTATGGGATCACCCATTACCAACAGATAAAAAATAGATGCAAGAAAACCAGATATAACAAGCTATGAAAAAAGTAGCATTGATCATTGAAATTCCTACATCTAGTGATTATAGTGTCTTGCATACAGAGAGACACAAAATCATAAAATATCAGGATTTGCAAGCAGAAATGAGAGCAATATCATAAAATATCAAGATCTGCAAGCAGAAATGACAGCAATGTGGAAGAAATGTACCCAGACAGTTCCAATAGTAATAGCAGCATAGGAACAACAGGATTAACAAAAAAAAATGATAAATGTACTTAAATATACGACCAATAAATATAAAACCAAATGAAGCGAAGAAGAAGCAATTCTGGGCACACTGTGAGGGCTGAGAAGAGCACTCTTGGCTACTATCAAGGAGTGAAACAATACTAATTTCATGAACTCTAATCATACCCTGACTTAGGTAGGAGGTCCATTCTTGTTGTGGTATTAGAAACCCGAAACACTTAGAGAAATTAAATGAGAAACTGATCCTTGCAAGACAATACCTATTCCAGCTCAGTCTGTCCTTGGGATCATTATCAATCTCACAAAAATCCCACCTGGAACTATTAAATTTTTTTATTATGTTAAATGGATGCCAAAACGTAAAAACACCAAATCCCACAGATGTATAAAGCACAAATCCAAATCAAAAACATCCAAAAGCAACCACACAGTAAAGCAATATCTATTTATTTAGCACTTTTGCACAAATCCAAAACTCAGAGCTGCTGTTAGTTGAGGTAGGATACTCACGCTAAAACACTAGTAAAACTCAGTCCAAAAAGATGCGTGACTTTCCAATGAGCAATAAAATGAAAGTAGAAATTCAAACAAATAAATCCATGTAAGTTAGCAAATTGTTTATTCCAAACGAGTAAGCGCTTTCGCCAAAGGCTTCTTCAGACTCTTTACACGAACTAAAACTTTGAACATCACTTTTAAAACCAACAAAAGCTTGTGATAGGATCTCTATAATCACATGTTTCCTTCATTTAAAAATACAGTAACCCATTAAACTCAGTTCCATGAATGTTACCTTGTTCAGCTAAGAAAAATACTGGTATATTAAAAGTAAGAACTGAATAGTTCAAAATAAACATACATAAAAAACATACATAAAAACATACATAAAAATGCATCGGTGCCCAAACATACATTATATTATATTAAACAATTGAGTATATCTCAGAGCCTTGTCATATTTACTTATCATCTCATGGTGCTTTAGGAAAATCTCGTACTGAACTTTCAGGCAGTATATATCAAAAAGCCATTTCAGACTTGGTTAGTATAACCCAAACTGCTTGTAATGCACATATTTACAAAGTGTGACTTTAGATATTTCCGTGTTTTACTGGAAGTTCATACTATCCAGAGTAGACTCGTAAAACATTCAACAATTACAGGTGGTTAAAAACTTGTATCACATTAGTTAGGCTACTCTCGTATAAATCAAAAGTTAAAACCGTTTTTCAAAATTACTTATTTTCTGCAGACTCTGAAACGCTTTTAAAAATCACAGCACAACAAAGTATTCCTTGCGTATGTGCCTGGTTAATTCTTGAATGCAAAACAAAGAACGCTACTGTGCGCATTACGTACCATAGCGTTCATAAAAATAAACATTGTGTCTATTTAAAAAAGCCGATTAGGCTTACAACAGGCATAAGTACATGACGAGCTTTTCAATAGCTGTCCATTAGTTCATGCCTTAGTCTCTTCAATCTCCGTTAATAAACAGGGACATTTGACATTTCAGGATGTGAACGTAACTTACAAAAATGTGGGTGGAAGAATGCTTCAACAATAAACGAAGCAACAAAACGTCTATATGGAAACAGAGCAATATCTTAATAATTAACTTGACTCTCGTACAGATCCACAATGGTGGAAATAAGCACACTGACTTAAGCAACCATTAATTGCACTTTATAATTGTTACATCCTTGATACCCAAATTTAAAATATAGACATTGTGAAATGTTAAAACTCTTATGTGGTGAAGCGGAAAATATAGGGAAGGAATACATGAGGGGGAAGGGGAAAATGGGAAGTATTTTGGCACATATATTCTGTTAATCCCGAATGGCATCCTGAGGTGTCTTACATTAGTTTTTATAAACAGTACTTTTCAATACTAAATATATGTGTGCAAAGATTCATTTCTTATGACAAATGTTGAAAGTATATGAAATGCCTACAATATATCTGAGTATATAGATAGGTCATCTACACCATGGTCATAATGTTGTGAGGAAAATGTACCTAACTAATGTGGAATTTAGAACAGTTAGTGGGAGATCTCTTTACCTGCGTAATCTTCTACTTTTCAAAAATGGCTTTATTTGGATTTTATCGTTAAGGCCTGGTGGTTTATCGGACCTTAATCTTATGATCCATCTTGTTTCTTGTTCTAAAGTTCTGTTAATTAGATCACCACCTCTGAATCCTTCATACACACATTGAATGGCACAGAACTTAAAGGAATGACTGGTACCAGTTGAACTTTTATGTCTAGCCAATGCATTGGTTTCTGTACCTACTCTAAGGTGGTACGTGTGTTCCCTAATCCTCTCCTTAAATGATCTATTTGTTTTCCCTATGTAGTAACTATTACATCCTAAACATTTAGCCATATATATGACATTTTTACTTTCACAGTTACGTTCACATCCTGAAATGTCAAATGGGTTACTGTATTTTTAAATGAAGGAAACATGTGATTATAGAGATCCTATCACAAGCTTTTGTTGGTTTTAAAAGTGATGTTCAAAGTTTTAGTTCGTGTAAAGAGTCTGAAGAAGCCTTTGGCGAAAGCGCTTACTCGTTTGGAATAAACAATTTGCTAACTTACATGGATTTATTTGTTTGAATTTCTACTTTCATTTTATTGCTATTTAGCACTTTTGACTGAAGTCTTCGTCGGAATAAAAAAAAAATTTCCATCCACACTAAATACCCATTTCAATTAACAATATCCAATGAAAACCTTCATAAAAAATTCAGGGAACATCTCAGAATTCACATGTCACTCTGCACAGATAACATTTATAAAAGCACTTATCAAAAGCATTTAATACATACGGTTTCATTTAAACCAGGCTTTTTAAAAAGGGTATTTAAGTGTGAATGGAAATGATGTTTTACTATTCTGATGAAGACTTTGGTTGAAATGTTGAAAGCACTAAATAAATAGATATTTCTTCATTGTATGGTTGCCTTTGGATGTTTTTGGTTTAGTTAAATGGATGCCATATGGATGCAGCACAACAGCTGGCCATATTATAACCAGACAGAATATCTACAATAGTTGAATATATATCAAACCTTTGCCACTACCCAAGATCAGATGCAACCTCAGTTCTCAAGGTTTTTGCCATTATGGTGGCCACTATGCAAACTGTCCAGATTACATATGAGAATTCTTCAATGGGCACTAAAATTTCTGTAGTGTCAAGCAACACAACCTATGGCAAATACCATAAAGCTGTCAAAGACCTGTTTGAAGTATCTATCCTAGTAGAGAAATGCAGAAAACCTGACTTCAGGAAGACCGTTTGTTCAACCTATTCCACTCTAACCATGGATGCATCCTTGATGGAATGGGTGCTAATTGTTTAATCAGAATGATCCAAGGCACATGGACTATAGATGAGGCCAAACTGCACATCAGTATGTGTCAGAGGTGAGACTAGTCTTTTCTCCCACTGCAGGCATTCCATGACCTACTCCCGTAAGGTGCAGTGTCCATCCACTCAGACAACATTGTGGTGGTATGGTGCATCAATAAAGGGTAGAAACTGTATGAGCCTGGGAATGGGCTATAATTTCATTTTCTAATAGCGCATATTCCAGGGAATTCAACATTACTGAGGATAGGCTGAGCAGACTCCCACCCTAAGTTATACAAGTACTTGTCTCTCAACAAATCAGTAGCCCTAAAGATATCTTGCAAGTGGGGATAATCTTATTTCCATCTCTTTACTTCACCATCAAACACCAAATGTAACATTTTTTTCTCCATCTTCTGTTAGGAGTGGTACACTCTAGCAGAAGCATTCATCTATGATTGGCTTCACAGGCTCCTTTACACCTTTCCCCTGTTACCACACATTCTAAGATTTCAGCAGATAGCCAAGATGTGCAAAGCCAATATGATTTCCATAATCCCATTCCATCCATGCCAGATCTGTCTTCCCATGCTCTGGCCTTATCGAAGAAGAAAACCCTTTGTTCCACAGCACCTTCATCTGCAGTCACACCCTTCCAGTCAGCCTCACCTGGACATCCAGTCTCTACATTTAACCACTAGGGTTTTTCCACTTCTACTGATGGCCAGGGACGTTATGGTCCTACCCCAGTGATATAACTTCTTACAGCTTCCCAGAAGCCTTCAACCAGAAAAAAAACATTTACAGAGGCAAATGGATAAAGTTCTCTGTATGGTTAAACAAGCAAGACCTAGACCCAATAACACAGAATACAGACTGCACTACTTGGATGTGCAGAGGCAGCTCAGATTTTACCATCAAAGAACAAAAGAATACAGAAAAAATTACCGTTTATTTACTGCATTTTCAAAATTAGAATGGTTAGACAGTAGAAAAACATTCTTAATCCAAATAATTTCTGCTGTTCATCTAGCAGTAAGCCACTATCTTCCATACCAAGAGCACACTCTTTCAGGGCTCAGGCCATCTTAGTGTTTTTCCTCAAAACCTCCCTCTGGATGGAATTTGTGCTGCTTCTTGGACTTGGACTTTCTTACATATATTTTCTATATAGTCTGAATTTTTATCCAGGTCCAGAGCCTCCTTTGGGGTTTCCATTTCTAAAGTTCTCTTATCTTAATTCCACTCTAGGTCTGCTGGTGATTTGGTCTATCTGTTCCAATGTATGGGCAAGACCAACTTAAATATGTAAGTCATGTTCTTAACAGAACAAAAGGTTTTAGATGCTGTATGTCTGTACAATGGAAGCACCCATCCCACCTATCCCCCACAAATTGTCTTATCCAGAGAGACGTAGAGGAGCACCTGACACCTACACTTTCCTGCTGATTGCTAAATTTTTACCTATCCTGACTATTATTCCCATATCACAACTTTCCCTATATTAGGCTAATAGCTTTGCTTGATCTGGACAGCTAGCTGACAGCTGAGTATTACGGGAAACAAAAGGAGCTCTAGTTAGTCAGAGTTCTCATTAATGCTATGCACGAAGAGATCTTTGGTAACCAGTCCATCCATTCCAGTGTAAGGACAGGGACCAAGAATCATTTTGTTAACTACTGGCATCCGATCAGGTCATCTAATCATTATGGTTCATTTAATCACTATGTTTCTTTACCGTCTGTAGTAGATTCACTAAGCTTACTCATTTTAACTATACAATTTAAACCATAAGAATTTCTTCATATGAACTTTCATCTCTGTATAGGTTATATACTTGAATAATTTTGTTAACTGCTTTAATCTCTTCAGGCTATCTATTCATTCTGGCTTCATTTAATTGCTTTGTTTCTTTATCTTTCATAGTACATTTAGTAAGCTTACTCATTTTATTTATCCATTTAAACCATAAGACTTTATTCATGGGAATTTTCATCTCTGCATGGATAATATACTTGAATCTCTTTGATTGCTGATGTCATGTGTTCAGGTTAGCTGATGTCATGTGTTCAGGTCATCTATTCATTGTGGCTTCTTTCAATCACTACTTTACTTTATCTTCTGTAGTACATTCACTAAGCTCACTCATTTTATCAGCTTCTATAAATAGTTGCAAAATGACCTAAACAAAGTCTGCATTCTTGTTTAGCAAGCCTTCTTTCTGCTCCTTTGTGTCAGCTCTGCTTAGGGTATCAGCTCTTTGCATTTGCTCTCCAGGTTTACATTTGTAAGTTTAAAAAACATTCTCTGTAGTATAGCTGGTGTTTTGTGAAATGATATCTTTAAAAATTTTGTAGTGGTTTGTGATCTGTTGATCTCATTCCAATAATACTGCTTTTCAAGCTGTGAACAGTCACCCGCATTTTCCTGTTTTTATATACTTAGTACTCAGAACTGTACAGCACATATGATGCCCTGTTAACACAAATTAACTTGGAATACGACTAGCTGAGATACATCCTTGATCCCAAGTATATAAATCTCTATATGGCATTTTCTTGCTTTGCTAATCAAAACCAGTCCACATTATACTGTTGCAGTTTTCCTGTCTCACCATCTGGTAAACTGGGTATGAAATAGTTTCATAGGATGATTTATTTATTTATTTATTTATTTATTATAATAGGCTATTGGTCCACAGGCCCTTATAAGCCTAGCCAAGAATTTCACCCATGTTCTCACAAAGTCAGCACCCGTTTTCCCTGTCCAGCAGGGACACAGGTGGGGTCCCAGGGGTATATTTTCTGTTTCCCATCCAGTCGTCCAGGTTCCTCTTTAAGAGGGCTAGTGAGGTATTGTGCTTGACATGGAGAAGAAGTCTTTTCCACAGATGGGGGGAGTCGTTGGGACACAAATCTATCCTGCCAACAAGTTCTATTAATGTCACAGACCAGGTTGAGACCTTGCATGTGGGTTGTGCAAGTGGAGTTTGACTTACGGATATGCAGCAACTCCATTAACTCTAAGTTTGAGAAGGCCTTGTATGCCAGACGCAGGTCACCTGTTATGACCTCCTTGTTCCTGGATGAAATATCCTTACTTCTGAGGTGGGCCATGTAGAAAGCCTTATCTACAACAGAGGCAACATGGTGGTCAAAAGTCAGGTTGCTATCAACCTGGGTGCCCAAGTCCCTCACGACTGACTGCATGCTTAGTTTGTTGTTATTAATTTGATAATTAGTGGGAACACCATTCTCCCCAAAGAGGATAATGATGCATTTCTTGGTATTCAGTTTGAGGCCATGCTTCTGGTACCAGTCATTAGGTTAAGGCCCTATTGTGGGATGTTCACATCACTAGGGAAATTTATGACAGTGCTCAGCTTGCAGTCATCTGGGAACTTGGCCATCCACAGATTACTGGTTTTGGCTTGCACCTCAGAAAAGTACATCCCAAACAGTAGAGGCCTCACGACCGTTCCTTGGAGTATGCCACTTGTTACGGGTCTACTACTAGAGGTGGATTCCCCTATTTTGACTGAGTGGGTTCTGTTAGTGAGCCAGTTAGCTACCCATCTGGTAACATATGGGCTGATGCCTAGCTGGGAGAGTTTATCTATTATGCCCGAGTGGGGAATAGTGTCGAAGGCTTTGGCTAGGTCAAGGTAGGCGGTGTGCACTGTTTTGCCCTCATCCATTGCTTTGGTGACTGTTTCGAAGAAGTCAACCACGTTTAATACATCTGATCTCCCGTTCACAAAACCACACTGTGTGGGATCAAGCATTTGGAAGTTTCCAATGTCCTTGTTTATAAGGTCCATGATAATGCATTCCATGGCCTTGCAGATTAGGCTAGTTAGGTTGATGGGCCTATAACTGCCTGGGTCAGTGGATGCTCCATCTTTGTGCAGAGGGATAACAGTGGCTGTCCTCCATTCTGCTGGGACGAAGCAAGTGCACAGGCTTTGATTGAATAGGGTGCCAAGTGGTGCTGAGAGCTCTTGCCTGAGTTCATGTAGGACACAGCCAGGGATGTTGTCGGGTCCCATGGAGGCTGTATTTTTTGCCTTTGAGAGAGCATTAATAACCTGCTCCCTGGTGATGAGGGGAGGGGGCAGGTGCTGGGGATGTTCTGGTTTACTGATGGGGGGACAGGGGAGTGAAGCTTTCACTGAACTTGTCTGCCAATAGGTTGGCTATATCTATGGCATTTGTGTATGTAGTAGTCTTGACCACCAATTCAGAGCAGATTTGGGAGTTACCTTTGAGACGGCAGACATATGCGAAGAAGGACTTGTGATTGACAGATAACTGTTAACATCTGAAGAAATCTCATAAACAGATCATTTATATTCAAATTTCTGCAAATTAACTAATGTATTGACTTATTTCAAGTCTGATATCAATCCTTCCTACATCAAAATATGTCCCATGTATTTAAGAGCATCACAGAGTTCATCAGTATAGAAAAGTATCCTGTGCCAAGCGTATATGAAATAACCTAAACTGTCTGAAATGGATAGTGTGGCTTTTTATTCATGCTGATTAGATGTTGGGAGGGCATGTGCACATTTTAAAGCTTTGCTTGCTCCACTTTTTGCCCAGAGTATGTTGACAGTGTGTACAGATTTACACAATATGTACAGTATATGCCAATAAAATATTGTAATTTGCTTTGTTGTGTAGCTTCTAAGAATTTTCTTTGAATTTTAAGTTCTTCTGACCATCATCCAATTTCAGTACACTATACAGTCTACTTCACTTTATTTGCAGATTTCAGCTCCACCCATTTTTTTTTATTTCTTTTAACTTTAGCTTTATTAACTTGCAAACCTTGAGACCAACATAGTTCTTACTAATTCTGCACAAGTGTTCTTATCACTGCATAACCTACAGGTTTGATTAAACAATGCAATCCCTATTCTATTGCATGTAACAAAAGTCAGGGCACATGGCTTTATTTCTAACTGCTTTTCTGCACTGTCTTGGATACCTCATGACTTCCTATGTCTATCACTTTTATTTTGTCGGGTTGCTCTGTACTTCATTTTGACATACTGAGTCACAACTTTAATCTTGCCACAAGCCATTTTAATCATGCATCTGTAACTGTATTCTCTCTACACACATCCATTTCTTTACGCAGAGTAATTTCTGATTATGTCAACAGTCAATGCCACGGTTTCATTTTAACCAAAAAATTATGTAAGCCACCAAACTCACAGTGTATTACTTTTGTGATTTAAATTAGTCATGTAATCATCTGTAGTCTAAATCCCATGATATCTTGTAAAGAACAATTGCCTTTGAAGTTATACAATTTTCTTTGGCTTACAATATTCTTGAAATACCATTCTCATTAATTCTAACTTGCCTTTCTCCTCCTTCCTAACAGTTGAAACTGTTCAATATATTTGTTAGCTTCCTTACCTACAGTACGTGAGAATACTGCACACAGCACTTTATCTGCTCACTGTGAGATACAGTTTAAATTTATGGCTCCAGAACTTTCAGATGTAAGGCGATCCTATCTCGCATACATTCTAAACTGATGGGCTCGGAGCCGAGAATCGGCTCCAACTCGGCCGGTACACTAGCACAAAGTCTCTGATTGGCTGGGCCAACCCCTATATCCCAGGATGCACTACACCCAAGCCCCCAGATCTCGTTTGCCGCTCCTAGTGCTAAGACATGGTTTTGAGTTGGCTGTGGCTAAGTACCCTATTTTTTTAGTCAAATTTGTTTTTTTTTGTGAGCTTTTTCTTAACATTTAACCAAAACAGCTATTTTAATAGCTATCTTGTTGTCTGAGTGTGTATTGGTTGCTTTAGCTTAAAGTTAAAATTTCTGTGGTAAATTCCTGGTGTTTGGTGGGCCTTAGCCCTACCTTTAGAGCGTTTAAGTTAGAGCTCTATTCCCTTCCTTTCCTTCTTTCAGTGTGTGTTTTTTGGTCAGAATGTCTGGAAAAGAGCACAGGCCTTCTGGTTTTAAAAAATGTACCAAGTGTGGGTACAAGATGTCTATCACAGATGGCCATGACATCTGTGTTTACTGTTTAGGGGCCAAGCACTTGCAAGAGTCTTGCAGTGTTTGCCATGCCTTTTCCTCCAGGGTCCTCCAAGAGAGAAAAAATAAACTGATTTTAAAAGGCTTAATCAGGCCTTCTTTTGAAGAGGCTCTTCAGTCTTCAGAGCCTCGTGGTAAGAAGAAAAGGTCGTCGGTTCCGACCAGTCCATCAGATCTGCCGACTAAAAGAGGAAAATCTATGTCTTCATCTTCGGCTCCATTGCCCTCGGATCCGAGAGATGAGAGACCAAGTTCTGCTTCCCCTTCCTTGGTTCCACTGACTTTGGAGCCGATGGAAAGGGGTTTGAAACTGGGATCTCCTCCCTCGGCTTCGGAGCCGAGAGAGAGAGGGTCAGCTCCAGGATTGGTTTCGTCGACTCCTACTTCATCGGCTCTGAGGGAGGCTTTGGTGTTCCTTGAGTCTGCCTCAGCTCCAATATTGTTGGAGCCAATTCAGAGCCGAACTCC
The DNA here is from genome assembly GCF_019279795.1 of Protopterus annectens. Lineage (NCBI taxonomy): Eukaryota > Metazoa > Chordata > Ceratodontiformes > Protopteridae > Protopterus > Protopterus annectens. Next base: position 194,729,513 of record NC_056740.1, read on the forward strand.
TACGGTGATATTGGAGCCCATAGAGATAGTTTGTCGAGCCCCTTCTATTTCCTCCAAGTCCTCCAGGCTCTCTGATTCGGACCTGGACAGGGTTGTCCAGAGGCTCCTACAGTCACCGGTCTTTTCCAAATTGCTGTCGGCCCCAGCCCAGTCGGCTCCGGAGCCAGCCTTGCCTGTACCATCTCTTCCTCCTTCGACAACCTTAGGGTCGTCGGAGTTAGGGTTTACAGAATCTGGGGAAGTTGTTGGGTCAGTTCCGAGACCTGCTGCTAGTCCGTCGGCACCTACCTCTGCTCCAACCTTCTCGATACTTTCGACAGGTCCTGGTACTCGTGGCTCTTTGGTCGGGCCTTAGGGGGAGTCATTGGGGCTTCTGACCTCAGCTCCTAGTCTCCCTCTTGGTGCTTCAGCGAGGGGGGGCCCAACTCTGGTCAGGGCCTCGGAGGGGGGGGGTCTTTCTACAGACTCTGGTGGACCCTCCTTCGAGCCTATGAGGAGTGCGCTGGCCAAGTCCCTAGTCAATTCTCTGGAATCTGTAGCTCCTTCCCTGGGCACGGCGACTGGAGCCTCTGGTGCACCCCTGTCCTCAGACAGCGGGGCTCCCAGGCCTGAGGATACCTCCTTGAGTGGTCCCTTAGTTTCGGATGGGCCTTCAGAGTCCTTGCCTGATGAGACCCCTAGGAAAAAGATGTGCAAGAGGAAGTACGTGGACTCCCCAGATGAGTCCGTCACCTCAGACACCGATCTGGATGATGCGGAAGGGTCCCCTAAGTCGTCCTCTGACGATGTCTCGTTCTCTGACATACTAGAGATCCTGAGACAGAGAGGCGACTGGCCTTCCAAAGCCCCTTCCGCGGAAGAGTCGGTGTTCCTTAAGGCCTTCGGAGCCCAGCCCTCCGCCTCCTGGGTATCTCCACCCTTCGACGAGTTACTGGACATTATTTGTCAAAGGGTGTGGGAGCACCCTGACTCTGTGGAGCCTGTTCCCACTCGTCCCAATAAATTCTTGTCTGCACCCCCCGATAAGCAGTTTCTCACTAAGGGAGTTCCGGAAGATGCTATGGTGGTGGCATCTGCCACTCAACAGGACGTGGCAGAGGCTTCGATGTCTATCCATCCACCTAACAAGGAATCTAGGAGCATGGATAGGTACGGGAAGCATACCCTATCTTCAGCGACCTTTACCTTGCGGTCACTGAATTATTTGTGTCATTTCACAAGACTACAAAGGGATCTCGTGAAGGAGTTGGGAGATACCCTTTCGGGTAATGTGCCTGAAGCGTTGGCTCAGTCTGTCAATGCCCAGCTATCTACCCTGTTGTCTGTCATTAACTCGTCCATGAGGCTCATTTCATATGTGGCCGAGGGGGCAGGTAGAGCAGCGAGTTCGGACGTAGCCCTGAGGAGGCAGGCTTGGATGCGCTTGTGTCACTTTACGGAGGCATTCAAGTCTTCATTCACAGACGCTCCCTTTGATGGGTCCTCACTCTTTGGACCCAAGGTGAAGGACACCCTCACTAGATGCAAGCAGGAGGGAAAGACCTTGTCTGCCGTCGGGGCCTGTTTTTCGCTTCCCACGAAACCTTATCCCAAGGCTCAGAGGGGAGGGAAGATGTGGTTCAAGAAATCGCAAAGGTCTTTCCCTGCTCATCAATGTGAACCCCCCTCCAGAGGCAGAGGAGGGGGGAATTACTCTGGAAGGTGTCACCCTAGAGGCGGTGGAGGCCCCCGCAACACAGGAGACCGCGAATCCTTTTGCGGTTCATCCTTCCAACATCCCTGAGGGACGGCCCGACTGTGCGTCTCTGGAGCCAGTCGGGAGTCGTTTTTCAGGGCACCTGAAAGCCTGGGAGTCCATCAGTCAGGATCAGTGGGTGCTCCGGATCATCGCCGGAGGTTATACCATACCCTTTATTCATCCCCCTTCCCCTTCAAGGAAAATCCCGGATGTGCCACCCAATCAGAGGGTTCAAGCAGCTACAGATGTGTTAAAGCTGCTAGAAAAAGGAGTCATCCAACTAGTCTCTGAAGGCCAGACCGGATTAGGAACTTACTCAAGATTACTTTTGGTGCCAAAAAGAACAGGGGACTTGAGACCTATTCTGGATCTCAGCCATCTCAACCGCTTCGTGAAGAAGTCCAAGTTCTGGATGGTCACGCTACAATCCATTTTCCGATTGCTGGACAAAGGAGTTTGGATGTGCTCTATCGATCTCAAGGACGCCTATTATCACATCAAGATAGACAAAGCATCCAGGACTCACTTACGCTTCCACCTGGGATCCAGTCATTACCAGTTTCGAGCCCTGCCCTTTGGTCTCACCACAGCCCCCAGGGTGTTTACCAAGTGCCTGGCAGTGGTAACGGCTCACCTGAGGCGTCTTGGATTCCAGGTGTTTCCGTATCTAGACGACTGGCTCCTCACTGCCCCCACCAAGTATCTGTTCACTCAAGCTGTGACTACCACCATCGAATTAGGTCAATTGCTAGGCATAACATTCAACTGGGAAAAGTCTGTATTGCTGCCATCACAGCATGTTGCCTTTATAGGCGCAGAGCTAGACTCCATAGAAATGCGGGCATACTTCCCAACAGAAAGGATAAGGATCTTACAGAACCAGGTCACAGACCTATTGCCCCATTGGAGGCTCCAGCCAGGTTAGTCCTTCAACTCTTAGGATCTATGGCGGCCACTATTTTGTTAGTTCCGATGGCAAGGCTGCACATGCGAATTCTACAGTGGCTCTTTTCGAGCCAATGGTCCTTTCAGGAACTCCCATTGTCCCACCCGATTCTAATCACGGACACTTGTCGGCGGGATCTTCACTGGTGGCTTCTCTCCTCCAACCTGAACCTAGGCAGACCTTTTCACCCCCCTTACCCTGTTGCCACTGTCACCACGGATGCTTCCCAGACAGGGTGGGGGGGGCATTATCTGGGCAGGACTGTCCAAGGCACTTGGCAAGACCACGAGACTCGCTTACATATCAATGTCCTGGAAATGAGAGCGGTGCTTCTAGCAGTGAAGGCACTTCACAGCTCTCTCCCACTGGGGACAATCGCGATCCTTTCAGACAATATGTCGGTGGTTTGGTACCTCAACAAACAGGGAGGAACCAGGTCTTACCCCCTTTGCAGAGAAGCCATGAGAGTGTGGGAATGGGCGATTACTTCCCAGAGGTTCCTAGTGGCAACGCACATTCCTGGGAAATCCAATGTTATAGCAGACAGGCTGAGTAGGGACATTCTGATGCCTCACAAATGGTCCCTGAACAACCAAGTGGCGGATCGGATCTTCGCCCAGTGGGGGTTGCCTTGCTGCGATCTATTCGCCAGTCCGCTGAATGCAAAGTGTGACAACTACTTCTCCCTGATTCCTGCCCAAGGGGAAGAACCCAGGGATGCGCTAGTTCACAAGTGGCCCTCCGGTCTACTCTATGCCTTCCCTCCACTTCCTCTACTGCCCAGACTGATTCAGAAGGCTATCCGTCTGGGAAGCTTCATGATCTTGATAGCCCCATTCTGGCCCCGTCAAGTATGGTTTCCATTCCTGAGGAAGTATGTGGTGGACGGTCCCTGGATCCTAGACCCGGTCCCGGACCTCCTGACTCACCCATCCATCTCTACGGACTCTCAAGCTAGCGGCCTGGTTGCTCCACTTCCGACCTTAGTCAGGCAGCATGTGTTTTTGCCTGAGGTGGTACAGATACTGTCCTCTTCACATAAGCCCTCTACCAAGAGTATTTATTTTAGCAAATGGAAAAGATTTGCCTTCTGGGCTCAGCGGCATAACCTTGATCCTCTGACAGCCCCTGTTTCAGCAGTATTGGACTTTTTGGCTTCTCTTTTTAGACAAGGCTCTGCGGTTTCTACGCAGAAAGTGCAGTTAGCAGCGATTTCCAATTACCATGTTGCCTTTGACCCTTCTCTCATGAGTCACAAATTGTGTAAGGCCTTTCTTAAAGGAGCTTGGTTGCTTCGTCCCCCTATATCACAGCCAGTTTTACCATGGGATTTGAATGTGGTCCTTGCTGCTTTGACGTCCCCTCCATTTGAACCAGCAACAACTTGTGAGAAAAAATTTTTGTCATGGAAAAATGCATTTTTGGTAGTTATTACTTCGGCCAGAAGGGTTTCAGAACTTCAAGCCCTTTCTGCCAAGTCTTCTTACCTCATTTTCCATAAGGACAGAGTATCCCTGAGATTAAACTCATCCTTTCTCCCTAAGGTTTCTTCTGCTCTTTCTCTTCAGCAATCAATTGAGCTTCCAGTCTTCTTTCCTGACTATTCCACCGATGCAGAATACAGATGTCACCAGTTGGATGTGCATAGACAACTACGTCTTTATCTGGATAGAACACAGCAGGACAGGAAATCAGATAAATTATTTGTTGCCTTTGCAGATAATAAAATTGGCAAACCAGTCACTAAGGCCACTATTGCCAGGTGGATCAGGGATTGTGTATCCTTTATTTATTCATCGACAGGAAGGTCCCTTCCATTTCCAGTTAAAGCACATTCTACTAGAGCTATGGCAACTTCAACAGCTTTCCACTCCAGACTGTCTGTAGATGAAAGTTGTGCTGCTGCCACTTGGTCTTCTCCACACACTTTTATTGCTCATTACAAATTAGACTTGGAGTCCAGGAGTCGGGCGTCATTTGGCTCCACAGTGCTCGGGAGTGTTTTCCAATGAGCCTCCCAGGATCTAGGTGCTAGGGACGCGGTCCCATCAGTTTAGACTGTAGGCGAGATAGGATCGCCTTACATCTTTTAGTTATGTACTTACCATAATGATAGATGTATGCGATCCATCTCGCCTACATTTGTATATACCCGCCCTCCGGCCCCCTACCTGCAGGATTTGGAGGAAACGCTTTGTGGGGTTTCCACTGAAGGTCTTATTCTCTTCTCTGGATCACGTATCTCTGTGAGTTGGGTGCATGTGAAGGGGACTTTGTGTGGGCAAACAAGATCTGGGGGCTTGGGTGTAGTGCATCCTGGGATATAGGGGTTGGCCCAGCCAATCAGAGACTTTGTGCTAGTGTACCGGCCGAGTCGGAGCCGATTCTCAGCTCTGCGCCCATCAGTTTAGAATGTATGCGAGATGGATCGCATACATCTATCGTTATGGTAAGTACATAACTAAAAGTTTTCAGACAAATAACGATGGAGTTTCAGAGAGCTTGATAAGCACAGTGATGTCATTCAGAGTGAAAATGTGACTAAACAGTAATGTGAAAGCTGAACAAAACTTTTAGTTTGGTGGTTCAGTGCATTGTGAACAAGAATTATTTAACATTTGTTGACTGCGAAAGTCTGACTAGGACATATCCTATTTTCAGTAGAGGCCCAGGGAAGAAATGCTCCAGACACGTCTGGTACATGAGAGGAAACCAGAGTACCTGGAGGAAACCCATGGAGGACATGCAGACTTCATGCAGAAAGCACCCCAGCCATGAATCAAACCAAAGAACCTCTTGCTGTGAGGTGACAGCATTAACCACTGCACTACTTCATCGCATGAAACTTGAAAGATTTGAAAGCAAAGTTACAAAAAATATACAAACTTTAAGGTCTAACACCTCATGTGAAATTTGAAGGATGAAAACTATTAGCATTTATGCTGTCAGAATATGAAATGTTACATTTTTGTGATTACTTTATTGAAAACTGAAAAATAAATGAAATATCCTGTGCCACTACCTCATGGCTATCATACACCTGTCACATTACACAGTAGAAATTATCCTATTTAATTTCTGTACTCTTAAAAGTCACAAAGTAAATATTAATCATAAATGCCATTCTCTATGTTATTAATTTCACTTTACTTCTTATAGCTCAGGAAAGGCATAGATGTCTCTTAGAGCAGATGGCTAAAGCTCTGACTTGTTAGCAAGCTGATTGCTGTGCCAAGAGTACAAGGTTTGAATCTTTCCACCTGTATTTACCTACTAGTGTATCTTGAGCAAGTCACTTAACCAGACAGTGGGGTAGTTGGAAATTTGGAGTAGGCTCCTCAATGGTCTTCTGATTGCAAGACTAGAAACAATCTATGCAATGGTGAGAGGAGAAGCACTAGTTATAGTTAGACTCACTTCAGCTGCTTTACTATTAACTGCTCACAGCGGTCAGTAACATGACATGCATCTCCTTAAGGTTGCAATCTGTAGGCTTTCTTTCAAAACATTCCAAAACTTTTGTATGTTACTAGCTCCTCATATAATGCTCTGTCAGCTAAACAACATATCTCTTTTGCTACTCATTTGTCTCACATCAGAGAGAAAAACGACTTTTCATTTTCAAGTTATTTTTATGTTAAATATTTTTGCACTTTTCCTCTGTATTTATCAAGTCAGCTTCACTTCTCCATATTTTTAAAATACAGTTCAGGTCAGACCAGTCTGATATTGTTTATGTTTTTTGCTTAACCCTCTGGTTCTTTGGGTTACCTTATTGTTTTGGCTTCTGCCAGAGAAATTGTTATGATATCATACCTGCTTATCTTTGTTTTACTGTTTAAAAAATAACTTAAAAGTTTACTGCTGTTCAGTGTTAGCTGATTTTTTTTCTGTCTCTGTTCTGACAGCTGTGATTAGAATGTTTGGTTGAGTTTTGGGCCATGCCCTACCTATTTTTTATTTCAGTTGTGTTTCTTATTTTTTGGTTTACTGGAGTTCAGGCAGTGCTGTTGTTAGGAATGGTAAAGCATTCAAAAATGTGTACCAGTTGTGGAAACATGCTTCCCCTTCAAGACAGACACACATTATACATTATTTTGGGAAGAGACATCTTAAAAAGTGATGATATATTTGTGTCTCTTTCAATCCTCAAAGCTTAAGGAATAGAAAACAAAACAAGTTACTTTTGCATGGACTGAAAGATAGCTCATTGTCCCCTCCTGAAGGGGTTTCATCTTCAAGCCTAGCCTAGACTTGGAGGATGACCTCATCAGCCACTAGGACTGAACCAAAGTCCCATGTCTCCTCAAAGCATAAGAATTAGAATTGTGACATGGCTAAGGATAAAAAAATGCAGGTGGCACTGCTAAAGAGTTTTTTCCATAGAGTCATTCTAGGCTAACTGCCTAGTGTGCCATTTTAAGCCTAGCCAATTATCTCAAGTGAGAATCAAACCCTGTACCTTGCGGCTATAAGGTAAACACCTTGACCATTATGCAAACCTGTAATTGTTGTGAGCTTTCCTCCTCTAAGCTTGTGAGAAAAGACAGTGTTTCCTTGGTGTCAAACTATGAGGTTAGACATATTTTGCACGCCAGGCCAATATATACTAGATCGCTAAAGTCTTTTTGGAGATACTCTGTCACTGTAGATTTAGACTAGGATAAGATAGTAAGGTATTTTTTGAAGGTACATCAGGAAATGTTTTTGTTTCTTCTCCCTCTTACACCACAGCACACAGAGGAGAAGCAGTCCTTCTCTGCCCCCCCCCCCACACCCCTTCACCCTTCTCTTTCTGGTTCTCCTCACAGGTCCCTTTTACGTTCTAGTTCTGATGGGAATGGTGTTAATCTTGGCAACTGCCAAAATCCTCTGTAGTCTCTGTCTCTGTTCACAGCATACGGGCTTGGCACCTTCACTGTCCAGAAAGCCATACATGTGTACTGTAGCACAGAAACTGCTGGCATAGAAAGTCTCTGACCCCAGTCTTTGGGGTTTGTCACTTGAGGTTGGATTATCCACAGAACTGTTGGGGTCATTGTCTATCTGGATTGGATCAGCCTTTGAGCCCTTCAGCCTTGGGCTGTCAGTGTAGGGCTCAGGCTCAACAGGCTTGTTGGCCCCATTGTTTCAGGCTGGACAGTCGGATACATGCTTGGTGCCAGTTTCTGTCCATATTGATTTTGGACTTAATGGCCTTCATCCTTGAACAGTAGGGGTCAGTACCCTTGACTGTGAGTATAGAATAAGTGTCAGTGTTGACTCTTAAGATGCAGACAGACCTGCTGTTGGTGTACAAGGACAGAAAAGAGTCCACATCAGTAATGCTCATGTTTCCAGTAGTAAGGAAACCAAAAATCTGAGGAGCCACCTGTGGCATTATATGACTGCCATACACTGGAGGCAGTTGGGGACTAGCTGTCCCTCCACTTGGATTCATGGCTGGACATTGTGTATGGCAAAATAATTTGGACAGTTATCAGTGGGCTGTACCATGCCCTTCTGCATCCCCCTTGACCTATGCTCTTCATAGGTTCACTGTTTCTAAAGTGTATACTAGGGTAATGACTACTAGAGCCCTTATAAGTCTAGCTGTGCAACAAAAATGTGACCCACAAATTTGATTTATATAGGGGGTGATCTACTGATTGCCTCTATCCATCACAGACATATGTGCCAGACCAGGGGTGAATTTTCAATTACCTATCCATTGGTTCAAGTTGCACTTAAATAGGGATAGGGAGAAACTCTACTTCAAATGGATGGGGGGCCTGTTCCAGAGAAAGGGAATTATCCTAAAAAATAGCTGTCTCTCCAAAATGTCTTATTTATGTCACAAGCAAAATGTATGTCTTTTATTTCAGTAGTTCTGATGCTGATTTTATTTTGTGGATGCACAAAAGGTTCATCAAAACAGGGTCCAGGGATGCCTTGTATGCCTAGCAAAGATCACCTCTCAGAAGTCTGTATGATACCGAGTAAAGAGACAGGTCTTTGAGGTGATCAGCATAGGATATTGCGTTTACTCCATGTATTCTTTTTGTAGGGAACCTTTGTGGATGCTCCAGCTGCTGTATGTGTCTGATCAGGTACATACCGAAGGGGGCATTATATTCTATGATGGGTCTGATGAGGGAAGAGTACAATGGTTTGATAACCTCTCTGAACCTAGATGCCATCCCCTTGCTAATTTCAGCAATACAGAAGGATTTTCTTACTACCATGACACATGGTGGTCAAAGGCTAGGTTACTATCTACATACGTTTCCAGATCCCTGACTAATGAATCAACTTTTAGGGGTGTTTACTTTGATAACATACTTAACCAGGGTGGCCGACTTTCCAAAAGGTACTATAATGCATTGCTTGGTATTGATTTTAAGCCATCGCTTTGGCACCAAGAGCTTGCCTGTGTTAGAACTTCTTGAAGAGTGTTCTCATCTTGGGGGAAGTCAATGACTGCTTTCAGTTTGCAATCATCTGTGAATTTGGTTAAGAAGAGGCCTTTGACATTAGCTTTGACATCCAAGAAAGAGATGCCAAAGTGCAGTGGGCCTAGTACAGAGCCCTGGGGCACACTGCTGGTGACTGGCCTCTTTGTGGAGGTGGCCTCACCGATTCTAACTTCCTGGGTCTTATCAGTGAGCCAGCTAGCTATCCAGCATGTTATAAAGGGGTTTATACCTAGTTCAATACGTTTGTTTACAATGCCTGAGTAGGGTATAGTATCAAATGCTTTAGCCAGATCTATGTAGGCAGTATGCACAGTTTTCCCCTCATCTATTGCCTCAGTGACCTTTTCAAAAAAGTCCCCCAGATTCAGTAAGCATGGCTTTCCTCTGACAAAGCCAAACTTGGATGGATCCAGTGTCTGGGGTCTCCTATGTCCTTGCTGATACTTTCCATGGCTGTGCAAATTAGACTAGATGGACTAAATGGGTCTGTAGTTTCTAGGTTCCATTGAAGGACCACTCTTATAAAGGGGGAGCTTTGTCGCAGTCCTCCATTCATGTAGCACAAAGCCTATTTTAAGACTACAGTTAAATAATGACTCTAGAGCTCCTGAGAAGTTGTATTTAAGACTGTTCAGGAGGCATCCTGAGATGTTACTGGGGCCCATTGAGGTCGTGTTCTTGGCTTTAGTGAGTGGAGCCAGTACATGCTCCCTAGTTAGAGTTGGAGAGGGTTATGTTTCTGGGTATTTTTGGGGGGAAAGTTGGGGGCAAGAGGTGGGTAAATCTGGAACTGAATTTGTCCGGTAACAGGTTCACTGTATTGCCAGGCTCGGCGAATGTGGCACCATTAACTGTCAGTTCAGCACATAGCTGAAGAAGACTTTATAGTTAGCTTTCACCTGGGAGGCTATCTTAATGTCAAAGTTGGCTTTGCTTGACCTAATTAGCTCTCTTAGTTGCCTATTTAATTTTTTTGAGAGAGTTTTTATCTTTATGGGAATTGCACTTCCTTATTTTTGCCATAATGTGTTTCCTTTTGTTGTATATCCTGTTTAATTTAGGATGCCACCAGGGCAATTTGTTTTTGGGCTAGTTCTGGGCTTACTTCTGTTAGGTATAGCAGCCTCTTTGCAGTCGATGACATGGTTTTAGAGTTTCTGAGAGCAATTCAGCATAGGCTGCTGTGTTCTCAAGATTTGGAAGGACACTGAATTTTGACAAGCCATCACAATAAAAGGTAGTATGCATTGGAATAGTTCCCAACTATTACTGGCTTTAATGGGATTACGGAGTTGATTTTGATTCTGAAGGAGACAGCTTTATGGCCAGACCTTAACAGGGAGGACAAGACACTGGGGTGGGGGTGTAGGTGTAAACAATTCTTCCATACTTGTGTGCATGAAGTCCAGAAAGTTGGAGCCTGTGGTGTGCATATTCACTATTTGGTCAAGGGTGTTTGTATTTACAAAGTTCATGAATCTCTGCGCCTGTATATTTGAGGTTGTGTAGGATTCCCAGATAACAGAGGGGTAATTAAAATAGCCCATGAGTAGGGTATTAGGTTGGATGGTAAGTGTCTCCCGTAGGTCCAAGTATGTATTGTGAATTTCTTGGGACACAGAGGGTGACCTATAGCTGGCTAGGATATGGTACAGGATTTCATCTATGGTGATCTGCACATGGAGGAACTCTAGCATGTCATCCTGTTTGACCATCCTAGAGGACCGCTTGTTAATGATGTATATTTAGACACCTCCACCTTTAGCCCTTGTCCGTGCAGCTACTGGTCTAAAAGTGTGAAAGGCACTGAAACCTTGCACTGCTGAGGTACTCTCTGCTGCTTTAAACCATATCTTGCTAAATGCACAGATGTCTATATTTTCGAGTCTGAGGAGGGCTTGGAGGGAGTGAAGTTTTTCATTTAGGCTTCTGGCATTGAGCAGCAACACCTTGAGAATCAACTGAATTGATTTTAGGTTTGTCAATTTGGCATTGTCTAAAAAAGGCACTATGGGGGTGGATAAAGTTTTAGCCAGTATTTGACAGCACACAGGGGAAAGGTGCAGAACATCCTTGGCAAAACGACATGGTCAGTTAACCATGTCCTCACCATGCTGACAAATGTTGGACCTCTTAGAATGACACCAGAAAGATAACCAGTTGTTGAAGTCAATCAGTTTTAGCTCATATTATGGCATCATCCTCCGTGATAGTAATATGCTGCTTAGTGCTAGGCTCATACCAGCCTGAGATACATAGTCTGAAAGCGCCATAACATCTCTCTTCATAATTGCATCTCAGGCCATTTACATCTATATGGACTATGATGGAATCATGCTGGTACCTGTGGCATAACATCTTGAGTGCATGTGTGATTTGGCAGATCCTGGCATAAGCAACTAACAGTGATCTTCTCCTTGTTTAGCCTGGTTACAGGGGCATCAGTAAATCTTACAACAGAGTTCCCTAATGACAGCAGTCTTGGGAAGTGTCCATAGGGGCTTAGTGTTTGGGGTTCCACTGAGGGTGACAGCATGTGTGGTGTTAGGTGTTGTTTTTTCTGAGTGCCTTTGGGCTTGTTGAGGCATAACTTTGACAGTGGGCAATCTTTGTTATTTAGGAAGCTTGCTTTTAAGTTTGTGTCTTTCGGCTTTTCCTGGTTAGGGGTCGTCACAGTGGAACTCCGGTCCGCTAATGATTGGCAGTAGATTTTTAGGTGCTGGCTTGCCGGGCCTAACGCACAACCTTCAACGAAGGAACGCCCATTCACGCATGTCACCACACAGAAGACGCTCTGAGAATCGAACGGGCAACGTCTAACTGTGAGGCGACAACGCTACCGCAGCACCACCACCGCAGTGAATAAAACTGTCTTTTGGCTTTTCCCGGTTAGAGGTCGCCACAGCGGAACTCCGGTCAGCTAATGATTGGCAGTAGATTTTTATGTGCTAGCTTGCCGGGCCTAACGCACAACCTTCAACAAAGGAACGCCCATTAACGCATGTCGACACACAGAAGACGCTCTAACTGAGAATCGAACATGCAACGTCTAACTGTGAGGTGACAACGCTACCGCAGCACCACCACCGCAGTGGAAGCTTGCTTTTAAGTGCCTCAGCATATGCAAGTCTATGTGTAAGTTCTGTGCTATGTGAGGTAGGCATTGTGTGTGTGGTATCGATAACCTAATCTGAGCTTGTATATAAGAGTTTAGCCTCGCATACTGTGTCTGCTTCTTTATGAATTAAGGTTTTGCCTGTAAACTTGTGACAGTTGCTACACTGTTTCAAGATTCCAATATCCACTAAGCTGGCTGCAGAGAAGTTAGGAAATTGCATATTCATACTGTCCAGCCCTTTGGTTCAGAATAATAAGGGTGTTTTTTCGGGGCAGATTATACTAAACAGTACTAACTTCCACTAACTTTAATGTTTATCCAATACTGAATTTTACTAAATTTGTAAATATTGTCACTTGATGCCCAACAAGCTCCTCTAAGCTTGTCAGCATGCAAGGTATTTGCTCTATATTGCTCCTTTGCAGGGTACAGTTTTATGAATTGTTCTACTGGGAAAATTTGCTTTCTAGATGTTTGCTACTGTATACCGCCAACTCTCAAATAAAAAGCATTCAATGTTTATTAAGCACTTTCTTCTATTAATATAGATACATCAGATGAGTGGTGGGATTGGTTGCTATATCCACCAAACTGAACACAGATTCCTTAGAGTGTTGGGCAGCTGCATTTGCTGGTTGTTTTTGTTACCATTTCGAAACCCAGATAGACCAGTCATACGCTTCCAATCATACACCTCCTGTCACAAGAAGAATAACCCCAGTCCTCCTACTGTAAAAACATTGTAGAACAGACCCATATGTGCAATGCTATGAAAAAACAGTGAAACAGCTAGCTGGAAATCCCTTGCAGTAACAGTGCGATAAAGAGCAATTTTTTTTTTTACAAAAAAAAAACAAGTGAAAAAGAAGTGTAAAAGCAGGAGACAGTAGTGATCGCTCAAAATAACTTAAGCAAGTGTGATTTAGCAATGAAAGATACTTAACTTTGCCTGGATGGCACTAGATACAAGACAAACACATCTGGATTACATCCCTTTGAAAGAGTGCAGCAAGAAAACAATTGTTATATCTCATAAAGAAAAACGCTGTCCAACAGGCCCCACCAGACCAGACAGAATCCAGGCATTGCTCCAGATTTATTTATTTTTTTTTAGTTCCAAAAATTACAAAGTACCTTAAGCCCATACTAGATTTTAGTGGACTGATTTTTCAGCAGTTTTGGATGATCATGTTACAGACCATCCTTTTCTGTCTAAAAGGAGAACTGAATATGCTCTCTGGACGATCAAGATGCCTATCTACATATCACAATTGCCAAAGTTCAGGAGGTTTTTATATTTCCAGGTAGGAGCCAATTATTGCCACTTCTGGATGCTTTCATTTATAGCCCATTTAGCTCCATGTCAACTTCCAAAGTGTTTACCGTATGTACATCTGTATCTGCAGTGAGACAGAGGCTGCAAGGCATGAATGTGATTCCATACCTGAACACCTGGCTCACTGCACACAACCTTAGACTAACTGCAACATAAGCATCTCCCCCGAGTTTTGTTCAATCATTGGGAATAACTGTGAACACTGTCAAGTTAAGATGGAGCCCTCACAGACACTACCTTTCACTGGCAGCACACCAAACACACTGTCTTGCAAAAAATGGCATTCTTTGTACAGAATTCTTCACAGTGTCTCAATGTCTTTGCTCATTCTCAGTCCCAACAGCTTTCTGTTTCAGAGAACTGGGACTGATGGTAGCTACTATTTATACAGTCCTTCATATCAGACATCCATGAGAATTCTACCATGGATGTGCAATGCTTTCACTTAACAGATCTTTTATCTCAGTAGATGATCTTTAAGGCATGTAGGTTGCATTTTCAAGGCTGACTGCACATCAGATTTTACTATAAGCAGAGAATTTCAGAGTCCCACCCCAGTAGTGGGTATCACTACAAATTTCTTTGACATAGGGTGGGGTGAGGTACCTTGTCAAAGGCAGACAGTCAATGTTTTGTCACACAAGTTGGCCAGTCTGAATATCAATATTTCTGAGACATGTGTGATTCTTCTCACTTTGTGGGTATTCCAACCAAAGCTCCCTAGCCTAAACTGCAATCACCATCCACATAAACAATGTGTCTGTGGTTTGGTACATAAACTAGTAGGAGGATCTCAGTCCTAGCCCATTTCTGAGAAGTGATGAAAATTTGAGAATATGATTCATCAGTCACTTTCAGGGGTGGCCAGTTCTCTACAGAATAGGCTAAATTATTTCTTACTGATGCCTCACACATTGTCCCTCAGTCCTTATATCAATTGGTCCAGATCCTCACTTCTGTTCAAAGATCCAGTGTTACAAACATATATGAGAGCAAACCAGCCCATTTTTCTAAATGAGCTACTTCCAAGAGGTTAGACTTCTTTATAGCCCCGATACCTTTAGTCTTAAACATTTATTTAGCAGACCTTTGATAATGGCCTAAGTTGCTCTTCTGTAAATTTTCATCTTGTAGCCACACGCCACCTGCATCTTCCATCAGGACTCCAACACTTTATCTTTAGAATTATTTAAAACTTTGCAAAATATTTTTAAGAACACAGGTGCAATACAAGGTAAGTGATCATGAGGACCATAACATCACTAGCCATATACCTCTTTATGTAGACATACTTAAAAGCTCCTGCCATACTCTCCTGACAAATCAAGTAAGGCCATACATAATAACCCTGGTGTAAGTTTGTGCCTGTCCGTCCAGTCATCAAGACTAGCTTGTTAAGTGTAGCCAAAGCAGTACTTTGAGCAGTAATGACACTTTATTTAACCTGTAGTGGTAATGTACTCCATAGAGTAGGAATACATTAAGTTATGGACCTATCTCTCCAGCAAGTCTTGTTTATTTGCTGATGTAGATTTAGGCTCCTATTCGAAGTGTTGGGTCTTTTATGGCTTCAAAAGCTAGACAGAAGTTACCTCTGAGCAGCAGGTAGGTTACTAAGTATGAAGAAAGTCATGCTACTCCATCAGAATAGTCAAGGTTTTAAGGCCTTTAATCTTCTTAGTTAGAAATCTTTGGGGCCTTTTCAGTTGAGCAGTATATTTGAATTTGTACTTATCAAAGGGAGAACTGCACTCTTTGATGGTTCTGATAAGGAAAGCGTAGGTAGTAGATTGATTTCTTTAATACTGGGGATATTCCCTTGGAAATTAACTAGTCAAATAGAAAGATTTCTCGACTGTGGTGTAAATGATGACTAAATGAGAAGAGTGCCAATTGTAACATATGAGGTGGAAGCAGCTATTTTGCTGAACCCTGCTAAGGTGCATTTTTCTGCATTTAGCTTGAGACTGTTTTCACTGTACCAGGTATCAGCATATTCCAGCCCTTGGAGCTGAGACATGTTCCTCATCTGAATGCCTCTCAAGGATCTCATTACTCTTTGGGATTTGTAAGTTAACTCCTCCTTCTTTGGAATCTACTGCTAAAGCAGATTTTAAGAACCTGTCCTAGAAGATATTGCTCATAGTAGCCATTATGTCTGCCAGATGAATTTCAGACATTCAGGACTTAAGTATTAATCCTTCTGACCTAGTCTTCCACAAGGATGGCATCACTGCAGGACTTCCAAGATGGCTGCACACTGATCAAAAGCTTAACTTCAGCTCTCCCAGAGGAAATATAGAAACTGATAAACAATAGCCAGTGATATTGTCAGCTTGAGAAAGATTCGGTTACTAGCTAGTAAATGCACTGCCTGGGTGCCAGTAAAGAAGAAATTTAGAAAACCTGAAAGAAAATCAACCGGGAAAGGTGAACAGAAAATACTGTGTGAAGAATCCTGCACATGTTCAGCAAAAAAGCAGTTCAGGCTTCAGCTTTGGTATAAGAGATGGTTTCTAGTTATTTAGAGCAAAAATAAATCAAATATACTCAGAAGTGATTAAAATAAATAAGACACTGAAGGAGTATATCTATCCAGATAACAAAAGGCTGAAAAAACAGAAGAGGCTTTAACTAGTTTTTTAGATAACTGATAAAACTGCAACAGTTGAAATGAAGAAAAGACTGGCTGGGTAGGAGACTTCTTAATAACAGCTGTTTCAAAAATGGTACAGTTAGAAGAAAGAGCACACAGAGAAAACCTGAAGTTTACTGCCATATCAGATAAACTGGAAGGAGCAGACTGTATTAATTTTATGAAAATACAAATAAGTGACTGGACTGATATCCTACAGCAGGATTTGTTAATTGAATGGGTATGAACAAGCAGCCAAGACCTGTATTAGTAAAGATGCAGCAGAGTTGATCTTGACAAAACTGTGGCAGAAGTGCAAAGTATTAAAATACGGCGATAGTAGAGTATTTGTAGAAAATGATTATTCACTGTATATCAGGCAGAAGAGAAGCAAATTTATCAAAGTAATCAGGGAATGTCAAGAGGCAGGAGTGAGATTCAAGCTGCTGTATCCAGCCATCATCAGGATATTTTTTCCTGGAAGATCAAAGCTATTTTTATACAGAACAGGCTAAGGGGGAGATACAGAAGTTTGTCTAACAAAAAGTGAACCATCCAACAAAAGGGGTCTCTGCTTTCCAATGTTCCAAAGGAAAATGCCTGAGATTGAAAAAAGCACACGAGTTGACTAGAAGAATTCAGAGTACATTGGCCTTGAACTTGAGTCTGGAGTTGAGATATATATTCAGATAATAGGAAGAAAACCAGCAACACTGAAATTAGTGAATAAATCTGAGACTATAAAGCATCAATCACATTTGCGTAATATTGCTTTACAAGAAAAAGTGACTGAGAAAGATTGGATTTTTGTTGACTTTGTTAAACTTGTTAGGGGACTGACAGGCATATGCCCCACTTCATACCATTAATGTTTTGAAGGAAAAAACAGGAAAAAGCACATTTTGTTCTTAATAGTATTTGTATAAAACAATTTATGATATAAATTGCATGTCACCTAGTAAAGTATTTTTATTAATTGTTGTATGTGATAAAGACACTAAAGTAAACATGCTTTTTTTCTACTGTCTTTTTTAGTTTTAAAAAAATGTAGGCATTACAAAGAAGAAAGGTTATATAAAAGCATGTTTAAGTCAATATGTTTTAATCTTGGGCTGCTGGGGTAGGAGATGGGTGTAAAAGCACTGACTGTAATATATATATGTTTTCTTTTACTTTTACATAGATGAATGTCTGGATTAGTGCCCTTAGCTTAACTTAATGACATTTTTTGGTGTGCAAGTCGATTAAAAAAATGAGAGACCACAATGTAATAAATTTTATTTATGCAAATAGATTTTCAGTCCCAGTTAAAAAATCTGGAACTGAGGGCAGCTCTACTTTATGATTTTATGTTTCCATGGAAAGAAGCTGACTAAAGGTGAAGGCAAAACATCTAGAGGTCTGGACATTGTTTACTGAGAGAAATGTAAAATTAAAAGATACCAGGGCAAGCAGTTCAGTAAAAAATAAAGTGTGAAATTATTGGAAGTGAGTAAGAGATAGCAGCGTTTTTGGTAACTAAAATACTTTAATGCATTTACTAGAACAGGATATAATTTAGTTTTATTTAAAGATAGCCAGTGCACTTTTTCTCAAGGCTAAAAGTTAATGTTTTCTGAAAACATACAAGTTGTTTTTCACATCTGGGAGTAGAATAAAGATAAGACAAGAACAGACAGCAATTAGTGTAAGTAGAAGCACAGGCTGTACTATGCATCTTAACATGGAGATCCTTAATTTTAAATTAGGTTTTGCCTATGCCTGCAACTCTCAGTTTGGGACAGTTGTTCCTGTCAGGAGGGTTAAACTTCATTATTTGTAAATGTACATTGTTTTGTGTGCCTTTTAAATTAATAGGTTCTGGGGGTATTCTGGGGTATGTATGTTTGTTTTTTGAGGACTTTCATTACAACAGACAGTCTTAAAAAATGTGGCATAGGTTCAAATGGAGATGACACAAAACAACTGTATAAAAGATCAACCTGCCAAGTCTTAGTGGGTGCACATAACACAAAACCTGGAAATAGATATTTAAAAAAGCTGCCATATACAATAGGCAGGAATAATAACTTATAATGGCTACACTAAACATATTGTTTTGGAATGTGAATGGACTCACTGGTATATACAAAAAGGAAAGAATACTGAATTATATTAAGAAATGCAGAGTGCAAATAGCAATGCTACAGGAGACACACTTGGAAAGAAATGAGCATGCAAATTTGATAAAGGATTTCAGGAGGGATATTCAGCAGAGTATTAGGGGTAAAGGAAAAGGGGGTACTTATACTAATTGCTAGAGGAGCTCCAATAGTGATAAAAAAGGGGAAAAGATAGTAATGGTAGACTTGCGGTAGTAAGGAGCTACTGGCAAAGGAGGAGGATTACACTGGCATGTATTTATTTTCCACCTAAAGCTGCTACTATGGAGCTTAAAAATATTTTAGGAATAATAATCAGCTTTCAGCAGGGAATATTACTTATGGGGGGACTGGAACTTCATTTGCAACAGTGAGGATGTGTCTGGGTGACCTACAAGGGAAAATATAACAAAAAAGGGTATGCTTCTGAATAAATTTATGAAAATATTTGGTATGGAAGACTTGAATTCAGTAGTACAAACTTGGAAAGAATTTATATATTAGTCTCCAAGGTATAATTGAGCTAGACTAGACAGAAATCATATGTCACAGGAAAACGTGCATTTAATTGAAAGCTTTGACACACATCCAGAAACTATTTCAGATCATGTGCCAATAAAAAACAAAGATAAAACACAAGGTAATTAAGTAAAAATGTTAAATGTAAATGTTAAATGTTACTCTCCTGTTTGGCCTCTACTTTTCTGAAGTAAAAGCCAATACCAAAGGGTTCTGGCTGACTAAGTTGGCAGATGACTGCAAGCTAGGGGCAGCCAGTGCATCCACAAATGACACTGCCATCCTGCAGGAAGGTTTGCTTCAAATAAATAACCGGTGTCAAAATCATGGACTGAAACTAAATGCCAAAAAAATGCATTACTGTATCATTTGGGAAGTCATCTACCCCAAGGAACTAACACATTGACAGTTTGCCCCTAAGAGACAACCCACTTGTTTGGGATTTGGGATCTTATGTGGATAGTGACACAACTTTTGACCAACACGTGCCTATTGTAAGACAGTTCTTCTACATTGCACAGCTTATAAACAAAGGAATAGTGTCTGGATCTAGGGATGTCACTGTCCTTCTTTACTCCACACTCATTACACCAATCAATGACTATAAATCCCCCCTTTGGGGTATATCTGTCCAGACACATGCACCAACTGGAATGCCACAGAGATATCTTACTAAAAGGATACAAGATCTAAACAATATGTTTAGGCCTCGTAAGAGGTGACCTGTGTCTGGCATATAAGGCATCCTCCAACCCATTACTGATGGATTTAGTGCACATCACCAAGTCAAATGCCATCAGAAATACTCAGTCTAGGGATCTAAACCTCTTTCACAACACTAACGGAATGGTTTAGAAGGACAGGTAAATTTCAGAGGATACTGTTGCTATGGAACAAACTTCTCAACCACATAAATCAAAGTTCATTCCTGGAATGAGAAACAGAAATTTTACCCTGGGACTGCCCCCCTGTACTACTAATGGACAGCTGCAGCTCTTAAATACATTATCTCTTG
The DNA here is from genome assembly GCF_019279795.1 of Protopterus annectens. Lineage (NCBI taxonomy): Eukaryota > Metazoa > Chordata > Ceratodontiformes > Protopteridae > Protopterus > Protopterus annectens. The sequence goes on from NC_056740.1 coordinate 194,749,416, forward strand.
CACTGGTCTCCTCAAATTATCTATGGTATAATACCAGTTATTCTCTTTAGAGATAATTCATAATTATTAACCATGGGATGGGTAAGGCCAAGCTGTAACACAGCTGTGGTCTCTTTCCTAGCTTAAATATGCAATTAAAAGCAGAATACAAGTAAAACCCAATGTAAAGAAAATAAATCACAGTATACCAAATAGAAGAAGGCAATGAAGCAATGCAAAACAGAAGAAGGCAAAAACAAACTAACCTTTCCCTCACAGCAAGCTGTAGCAGAGTCTGGGTGAACTTTTCCAGCTTGGAATTTGTGCATTTGTTTTGCTCCTTGTGAGAGAAAGAGCAAAGTGCATTGATTCCTAACTGTTTCTGACTGGGCAGTGAGTGTCTGTATTTGACCTTCTTGATTGGTCTGGTAGCTGTTCAAGGCAGCTGTTCAAGGCATGTACCAGGAAAAGGCTACAGCAAGCCTACAGGCCCTCGCATTATCTTGGACAAGACTGTTGATTGAGATTAGCGCTGCTGCTATGCTGAAGCATTTAAATGTAACCTTCAAAAACCCCAAAAACCTCCTAGATGAAGTACACATAACAAATACCCTCAGCGGACCCGAATGCACTCTTTCAAAACAACACCCACATCAACACATAGGTTTATGGGTGATTACTAGGTTAATGGCACAATAGCCTTTACAAGCCTAGCCAATAACACACAAGATATGACAATATTATATCTTAATTTCTCCAAATATGGGATGGGTTAGTAGTGTCTTTGGGTGTTAGAGACCTGAGTCATTTTACAGACTGCCTCTGTTCATAAGGAACATAGGCAGTGCCCCAGGAGCGACTTTACAGTTCCCCATCCATTTATCCAAATTCTTTTTGAAAAGAGTGAGGTACAAGCTTTGTTTTTCGATGACTGGAAGCTTATTCCATAGATGAAGTAGCCTTTGGGATATGAATCTGTCTCTCCAGCAAGTTCTGTTAGAGTCACAAATAAAGTTCAGATCTGTGAAACACGTAACCCTTGTAAAACATTTTCATGATAGTATATAACATTTTCATCAGGGATGGATCAGAGAATGTCTTGTAGGTCCGGCATAAGTCCGCTCTCAATAAATGATATGAGATGGAGTAAAGGTATAGGGCCTTTAGTTGTTCTGCATGAGACACTTGTCTTATGCTTTGTATTATTTTAGTGAGAAACCTCTGGGGCTACACCAGTTGGTGTAAGTGCCTGGTTAGATACATGCAGAAGGCAGCACTGTACTCGATTATGGGCCTGATGAGGGCCAAGGATAATGTCACTATGACTTCCTTTGATCTTGATGCCATGCCTTTACTTATAAGTTGAGCTACACAGATTGACTACCAGGTAACTACAGCAGTGAGGAAATCAAAGTTTAGGTTACTGTCTACCTGTGTTCCCGGGTCGCTCACCAGTGGGTCAACTTTTAGGAGTGTTCTATCAATATTATAATTTGCAGGGATATGTGCTTCACTGAAGGGTATGCTTACACATTTGTTAGCATTTAGTCCCAGACCATAGTTTTGGCACCAGTTTTATGTCATTTTGAGGCCTGTTTGTAGGATGTCAGCATTGTTTGGGGATTCAGTGATTGCTCCCAGCTTACAGTCGGCAGTGAACCTGGTGACCCAGAGGCCCCCAACATTGGCCTTCACTTCAGAGAAGAATATATTAAACAGGAGGGGTCCAACAATATGGGACACTGCTATTAACAGATTTCTTATTGGAACTGGATTCACTTATCTGGACTGCATGTATCCTGTTAGTGAGCCAGTTGACTATCCATCTGATGATGTACGGGTTTATGCCTGACTCAGCAAGTTTATCTATGATCCTCGAGTAAGAGAGTGTGTTGAAAGCTTTGGACAGGTCTAGATAAGTGGTGTGCACCATTTTACACTTATTCATGGCACTACTGACTTTCCTGAAGAGGTCTGCCAGATTGGGCAGGCAAGACCTACCTTTGACAAAGCCAAACTAGGTCTGGTCCAGTTTTGGAAAGTTCTTATGTCATTACCAATCAGGTCCATGATAATTCTTACAATGGCCTTGCTGATAAGACTGGTCAAGCTTATGGGTCTCTAGTTCCCTGGGTCAGTTGATGGGTCCCCCTTGTGCAGAGGATGATTGTTACAATCCACCATTTCTCTGGGACAATGCCCATCCACAAGATGTAGTTAAAGAGGGTTTCTAGTGGCTCTGATAGATTAGAAGCATCATGTACAGCCACATCTCATACAGCCTCTATTCCTAAGCCCATAAGGCAATTCACCACACAATCCAACATTCTGGTCATTGGAGACTCCATTGTGAGACACAATGATGTCCCTCTCACCAGGCTGAGTATGGAGAAAGTCACGGTCAGTTGCTTATCAGAAGCCAGGATCTGCCACATTATGTACTCACTCAGGTCACTGGACCACAAGTACCAGTATGACTCAGTCATAGTCCATGCATGTGTAAAAGAACTGAGAATTACCTCCCCAAACTATTTGAACAGAAACATTATGAAGCTCTTGGAATATGTGTCCCAGGAAGGTAGCAGCCTAGCACTGGGCAGCATTTTACCTTCTCCAAGGATGATGCCACAACAGGAACAAAAGATGTCTGACTTTAATAATTGACTTAGTTTCTGGTGTCATTCTAAGGGGGTGCAATATTGGTCAGCATAAAAGAAGATGGTCAACAAACCACACTGATTTGCCAGGGATAGACTCTACCTCTCCCCTCTAGGCTTTTGAATATTAGCTAAAACACTGTCCTACCCCACAGTGCCTTTTTTTAGGCAATGCTAAACTGAAAGTACTTCTGACATGGTAAATCAAATCCAAGAAAATCTAAAGGTGTTACTGCTCAGTGCTAGGAGTCTAAATAAAAAAACTCCACTCCCTATATGCTCGCCACACCCTAGTGAATGCTGATGTCTGTGAGGTCACTGAGACATGGTTTAAAGCCAAAGACAGCACACCAGCAGTGCAAAGTTATGTCTTCCACACATTTAGACCAGCTACAACACAGACAGGGATGAAAGGTGGAGGTGTCTCGATTTACATCAAATATAAATATACCCTCAAGGCTGGTCAAACAGGGCAACACACTTGAGCTTCTCCATGTTCAAATCACTGTAGGCAAAATACCATACCACTTCCTTGCAAGCTACAAGTTCCTCTCTCTGACACAGGAAACCCATAACATGTATTTAAACCTAGTAGAAACACTCAGCATCCAATTCAATACCACATTCATGGGCAACTTTAATTACCCCATTATTAACTGTGAATCATATACGGTACAACATGTACATGGACAGAGATTCCTAGATTTTGTAAACACAAAAACTCCTTGGACCAGATTGTCAATACACCAACCAGGGATGCAAACATACCAGATCTGGTCCTCACTAATATGTGAAAGTGCTGCACACCTCCTAGTGTAATATCTTCTCTGGTAAGGTCAGACCACAAAATGGTCTCCTCTGAAGTAAAAATAAAACCTGGATACCCAACTAACCCTGAAGTATTCAGGAACTACTCCAAAGGCTAACCTCCTACAATTAAGTGATAACATAGCAACATTTCAAGCCCCCATAAACCCTTAGAACACTACTGCCTACGAGGAACTACACAGTAACCCCATACAACCATGTTAATAGTTGCACAGAAACAACTGTATCCATCAGGAAGAAGTGCAGAACTAACTCAAAACACAAGCTACCCTGGTAGAATCACAACATCCATGGGCTATACAACAGAAGGAAAAAGTTATGGCACAATTTAGGAGCTGCAGTATCCAGCAGGATAAAAGCCCTCTCATCAAACTAAACAAATAACTCAGAAGACAAAGCCTAGCAAAGCCAAATATGAAGTAAGTTTAGACTCCCAGGTGAAGGACAACTACAAGGTATTCTTTAGCAACCTCAATGGCAAAACAAAATTGTGTGCAGAGCTCAACTTGCCTCATATACAAAGCCATGGAAGAATTATCATGGAAATGATCAATAATGACATAGAAAACCTGCAGACACTGGACCCAACCCAATTTGCTTTCATCAGCGACAGGTCATGCCTACTCAGCCTGCAATGGATGAGGGCAAAATGGTTCACATTGCCTACCTTGACCTGGCCAAGGCATCTGATACAATACCCTACTCAGGCATTGTTGACAAACTGAAGAGGTTAGTTACAAACCTTTATGTGGTTAGCCAGCCGGCTCACAAACAGGACCCAGGAAGTTAGATTTGGGGAGTCCACCTCTACAAAGAGCTCTGTCACAAGTGGAGTCCCTCGGGGATCAATCCTGGGACCACTTCTTTTTGTCATTTACTTCTCAGAAGTCAAGGCCAATGTCAATGGCCACTGGCTAATTAACTTTGCAGATGATTGCAAATTATGAGCTGTCACTGAATCCCCCACTGACAAAAATGTTCTCCAGGAAGGGCTAACATAGACAAATAAATGGAGTCAGATTCATGGACTGAAACTAAATGCCAAGAAATGCATAATAGTATCCTTCAGGACGTCATCCAAACCCAGTAACTACTATATTGAAAACACACCCCTAAGAGTTGACCCAGTAGTCAGAGACTTGGGGACACACATAGACAGTAATCTAGGCTTTGATTATCATGTCTCTACAGTACTGAGGAAATCATTGTATGTTGTGCAACTTATAAATAAAGGTATGACATCTAGGTCCAAGGAAGTCATTGTTCTACTCTATTCAGCATTCATAACACTTATCATTGAGTACAATGACTCCTTTGGTATGTAACTATCCTGGCATATACAACAACTGGAAAGTCCACAGAGGCTCCTCACTAAAAGAATACAGGACATAAGTAACGTGCCCTGTACAGACCGCCTCAAGGCCTTATCCCTGTATTCTGTCTCCTACAAGCCACTGAAAGGAGATCTACAAGCCAGTGAAAGGAGATCTATGCCTGGCATACAAGGCATTGTAAGACCACACTCTGATGGACCTCCTGCATATCTGCAAAACAAACAGCACCAGAATTACCCATTCTAAAGACTTAAACCTTGCCTGAGATATAAATAGGACCTGCTGAAGAGACAGGTATGTATCCTAGAGACAACCCCTTGTCTGGAACAGGCTCCCCATCCATGTGAAGCAGAGTTACTCCCTAACCCAATTCAAATGTAACTTGGACAGTTGGATGTGGGACAGGAAATGCATCTCTGGTTTGGCATATATGTTTCTACTGGACACAGGCAGCCTGTAAATGATTATCTCCCAGGCTCCTGCTTGTAAATATTTTGTCTCCCAAGCCCCTGCTTACACTTATCAAGGGTACAACTTTTTAGAGATTTGGGATGCATGGCTAGGCTTAAAAAACCCTTGTGGTCATTTGCTTAGTAAACACCTATGAACCTATGAACTGAGAAAATGGAAGCTGTTGTTTATGGATATGGATAGTACGATACAAGCAGTGAAAATGTTTTTAGTCCTTTTATTTTCATATACAGGTCAGGCATGTTTTTATAAATCAGAGGAGAAGTTGTGGACAATAACTAATAAAGAGTTGAAGGATTTTATCTGGGTGGAGAAGAGGGCAAGGGTTAAATGAGATAAGCTGATCCTTCCAATAGAACAAGGTGATTTAGAATTATCTGATTAGAAGGCATATTTTAGTGCTACACAGTTATGGCTCATTTACATAACACAAGTGGAAAGACAGAATTCAAAGTTTAAATGTAAGATGATGATGAAGCAGGGGGAAATTCAAGAAATACGGAGAGAGTGTAATTTTGGATGCAGATCCCTGAGGAGAATAACAACAGCCATACAGAATATTATATTTATAACGTAGCAGAAAGTATTCTAAGAACTGAGCTAACTTATGAATGGAAAAAGGAGATTCTGCTGATAGGAATAACTAATATTAGGGGTACGGAGAATAGGCAAAAGGGGCTGGAATTTTAGGAGAAAACTGGCAAAGGAATCAAGCTATTGGGAACAAATAACTAAACAGAGAAAGGTAACAGAATGGGAAAAGACCAAGAAGACATTTGGACAGCAGGCTAGAGAGGGTCTGTACTATGACGTGCAAAGCCAGAGAGGCAAGATTACATTGGTTTGGACATGTGCTGAGGAGGGATGCTTGGTATATTGGGAAAAGGATGCTAAGGATGAAGCTGCCAGGTAAGAGGAAAAGAGGAAGGCCTAAGTTAAGGTTTATAGATGTGGTGAGAGAGGACATGCGGGTGGTTTGTGTGACAGAGGAAGATGCAGAGGACAGGAAGAAATGGAAACAGCTGATCTGCTGTGGCAACCCCTAACGGGAACAGCCGAAAGAAAAGAAGATGGTCGACCAGGGTAAAGATGTAGTTGGCCAACTACACGGTGTTGCCCTTTTCTCCGCTGTAATGCGATCTCGGAGTTGGTATATTTAGTTAGGGGGGGTGGGGGGGCAACCGGGATGACAGAACAGCAGATTTATTAAAATAAGCACAATTTTACCATGAAATCTTAGCACTTTCGTCTTGCAGTTGAGACTTCTTCAGATATTTCCTGATAAAGTTGCTCTTATCGTGCTTAGTGCTTGGGACTGTTTTGTACCAATATATGTTTGTCCAGTCGTTTTATTGGAAATAAATCGATTTTTTCAGTAAGGACTGAGTTGCCTTCCTCCTCTGGTGCTTTTGCTATTGAGTGAGTACTTGTTCCGTACTAGCCTCCTTTTTGCCGGTTGCTCTTATTTTAATAAATCTGCTGTTCTGTCATCTGGTGAAGTACCCCAAGCAGACACCAAACAATTTTTCCTCAGGGAGATGGTAAATGTTGGATGTGTAATGGGGGAAGGAAGAGGTAAATGGGAACATATGTTCTGGGAATATAATGAGTTGCAGACTTTAAAAATTCCCTACAGAGTATTCTGTCAGAAATAATGGTTGAGCAAATGGGCGTACCTGAGCTGGGATACAGGATCTGAATTGCCTAGACACAGTAAGGCCTTGTTAAGTTTAATGCTGGTGGTGGTTGCCAAAAAAAATTTGCTATAAAATGGAAATCAAGGTCTAAACTAACTCTGAAGTAGTGAATATTTTAATAGAAATAAAAGTATTGGAAGAAAAGGGTTGGAATAAATTACATAAAAATTGGAAACTGTGGGAACAATACATACAGAATAGTGTTTTGGAGGAGGAGTTAGGTTTAAGGTAAAACAGGAATTGATCAATTTATGTAATGCTGGATTTAAGTGTATAAATGTGAACATGTTAACATGGTTTCTTTTCTTGTGTATACATGCATGTTTGACTATGTCCTAAGTGATAATTCAATTTGTTTGTGTCTTTCGGCTTTTCCCGGTTAGGGGTCGCCACAGCGGAACTCCGGTCCGCTAAGTGATAATTCAATAAAGGTGTTAAAAAGACAAAGGGTAGTATCATTGCAAATCAATCCAGCCTTTATGCCTATGGTAACCATTGAGACAAACCTCAATCCATTCATTGCCAGCCTTCTTCCTACGCTAATTTAAACAGAAATTAACATCTTTTGCATTCCATGGAGGTTCATATATCAGATTTTGTGAGAAATGATAATCCTCACTAAGGAAAGATGACCAGTTCTTTGCCTCATTTTCCTAATAAACTATTGGGTATAAAAGTTACCTTGTCAAAGTGGCTTACTAACTGTATCAAACCCTGTTATAAAAAATTATGACAAAATGTTGCCATCTGTGCTTATAGCACACTCAGCTTGAGCAATAACTACCCTACAGTCATTTTTCAAAAATGCACCCTTAACTGACGTTTACAAAACTGCTGCACTGGCTTCTCTGAATGGTTTCAGAAGACGCTATAAGCTAGATGTGATTTACAGGTCTAGAATTTTCTCTGGAACCACAATGCTCCCATGATGACAAAAATAAAAGCTTGGAATTCTGTCTGATTTATAAGAATAGACCTCCTCATGTCAGCTATGAAACTTATGTAGTTACCATAATGATAGATCTGAATGAGCAGGTCCATCCTTAACAGTTTTATTTTATTCATTTATTAACCTGGAAAGGCCACTATGTACAAACTTATTTTCAAAGGCCAGCTAGGGAGCACTGTCTGGTTAAGTAACTTGCTCAAAGTAGCCAATTGGAGACTGAGGGAATCAAACCCTGGCTACAGGACAAAGACTGTTATAAACTCATAGTATTAATCCTCTGCAATAAATAACCAGATCATACCCATCACCCTCTCATCTGCCTCAGGGTAGGTATGACCAGAAGAATTAGTTGTATTCCTTCTGATTGATAACGATGGACCAGATCATTCATTTTATCTTTCTGGTAAGTCCATACATTTTTTTTTTTTGGGGGGGGGGTTATAGCACAGTATTCTGCAATCACATATGTGTCCTGGATACGAAAGATGAGATGCCCATCATTAATGGTCAGTGAGACCATTTCATAGAAAGTAAATCAGTTTTCAACTCTACCACTTTGACTGTTAGCACCCCAGAGTATTTACCAGATGCTTAGCTCCAGTGTTTGTATATCCAAAACATAACTACCTTCCCTTATTAAGGTGATTACTGAGGAAACTGTTAATCCAGCACACAGATCATCAGTTGTGAAAGCAGTGTATTTTTTCACAAGAGCAAAATTATGTAGCTTGTTTCCCTGTAAACATATTTGACCACACATGTTCAGTATGCAGTGCTGCACAGTTCCAATACATGGCAACATTCATCACTAACAAATAAAAAAGTCTTTTGGCTTTTCCCGGTTATGGGTCACCACAGCAGAACTCCGGTCTGCTAATGACTGGCAGTGGATTTTTACAGTGCCGAATTGCCAGCCCAAAGTCCAGCCTTCAAGGAAAGCACACCTATTCAAGCATGCACCTACCTGCATGTCTTTAGACGTCACTCGACTGCGGGGAGGACATGCAGACTTCACATAGAAGGTGCTCCAGCCGAGAATCGAACGGGAGAACCTCTTGCCGTGAGGCGACAGTGCTAATGATTGTTCATATTCTCATCTGCTGTGTTATACCGTTGGTGCAATCCTTCTGCATCTTCTTTTCTGATCTTTGATTTGGTGGTGTAGTTCAGGAATTCGAGAGCTGGAAATCTAGAAAAACTGGCTTCTGTTCTCTACCATTTCCTTTGGACCCACTACTTTTGATCTAGATGAGCTATCATAGAATATAGCAGAGCTGTGACTTCCTTTTGGAATTCTTTTGGTCCCAAATGATGTAGATCCCATTCACCTGAAAATCCATAAAATGTACTACCCAATTCATGTACTCAGGGCAATAGGTTGAAAGTCTGAGTGGAAGTGATAACTCACTGGCCTTTTGCATGTTGAACTAGACTCAATTAATATTACAACTTTAATAACATAACTCTTGAAAAAAATTACACTCTTTTTCTCTAAAGAGGTTTCTGCTGCATTCATTTGAGAGATAGTGACCTTCAAGGTGGTTGACAGACTGTGCTGCCTAGCTTGCCTTCCAGGTAGCTTTTTCTGGGAAGAAAGTGACCTTGCTGCACAATTCTCAAAATTAAACTGATCTCCACTACAGTCAATGTCTTCAATTAGTATTAACTCAGTTTTGGATTTTGACATGAATCCCAAGGCTGTCTTGAGAGAGATTTTACTAGTGTCTGCATGTGCAGAATGGTGGTGATTAAGATGCTTTGCCTGTTTATTGTTTTTATCTGTTTAACTACTTTGGCTGAATTTGTGTAGCCTGCAATAGTAATATTGTCATTGTTCATATATTTCATTCAAAACTGTTATGAACTTGAGCTCTATCACCAGCATGGCCTAGACAGACATAAACCTGTTTTTTATTTGCATTCTTTATCAACATTAAAACACAGCAGCATTATATGGAATGTTAATATTGATTTCATCTGCCTTATCTGGAATTTTTCCAGTCTAGATGACAATACCAAGTCAGACTTCAGACTGTGTTTTTTAAGCACTGCCATATATGTCTATCAGGTCCAGCAAAAGCAGTAGTAGATAAAGGAATGCTACTAGACCAATTAGATTATGGGCTATCTCTAACTGCCACTTTCAAACTATCTCCAGTAAGATATGTCACTTCATAATAAATTCCCCGCCTTATGTGCTTCACTGCTACACACTGACTAAAATATACAGCTAACATCCTGCTCATTCCTCTACTCTAAAAATCCCTAGACCCTCATTTATTTGTCTGTCTTGCAGATGATCTCTTAACTAAAACCTCCTTATACAATCTCAGAAGTCTTTCTCAATCTGTTTCCATTGTTCTGACTTTTTAAACTAAACTTCACTGCTCTAGCCATGCGCTCTCCACTCTGGGACTAAAACTCTGGGAATCACTGCCAAGACCTGCCCTTTTACATTGAATTCAGCCTGCAACTCAAAAAATTTCTGTACAACCAAGCTAAGTATCAATGTCCTTAGACAAAATATATCACTTAATCAACAGTGAGTTTGAATTAACCGGTGTACTTAAGAGGGTTCCTATTGGAACATTGAATTTTCAATTGTTCGAATCACTAACTGTCGACCTTTAATGATCGAACAATTGAAAATTTGAACTACTCAAAATGAACATTAAAAAAAATAAAAGTAAAGGGTGTAGGCAGGGGGGCAAGCCCCCCTGCACCCCCCTTTCCACACCGTAGTTCATTAAAGTGCAATCTTGGAGTTGGTATATTTAAGTAGCGGGGTGGTGTGGGGGGTGCAGGGGGCTTGCCCCCCTGCTTTAAACCGTCAGGGTACATTTTCTTTCTTTTATTTTATTTTTTTAATTTCGAAGTTACGGAACTTCGATCATATGGTGTTGACCATATGGTATTCGAAGTTCCGTAACTTCAATTTTGTAATAGGTAACCTACTTAAGAGTGATAGGGTAGTGACATGCACACTAACTGGGTCACAAAATACTAGGTTACCCCCTCCCATCCCCAGCTATTGGTATTTCTTAGTTGTTTTATGTGCCATATATCTTATATTTAACTTGCTATTCTAATAAATCAAAGCAACCAGTTTATACCAGTGGCAAAAGGATTATAATACAGAAAGTATAACTTTCTATCTTAATTATTTTCAAGCATAATTGCGACAGGTTTCTTATCTAATGTTGTAACACTGGTACTGACGTGAGATATTTTACTTCCACTGATATTTGTTTTGTGCTCCTGCTGCTTAGTCAGCCTCTCGTGGTTTCAACCCGCTCTGTTCGCCCTCCCTACACTTGGGGTCACTCCAGTCTCCTACCCTACCTCCAGTTCTCACCCACCCCCCACTTACTCTACATTTATACTTTGACCAAACTTTCCCCCTCCTCTTCTAGTCCTGCTCTTCCTGTTAACCCCATCCAATCAAATCCCTCTACCTTCCTACTTATAACACCATCCCACAAACTTCACAACCACACATACTGAACCACTACTCCACACTCCTCTCCGCACCTCATACCTCTCAACTCCCACAACACTCTACCCCCTCACTCCAAAGTACAAAGACTATCTTTCTTAGCTATCCTTGCCACTACATTCACCCCTTCACTCAAACCCTTCCTCACTTCAAGATACTACTAAAGTTCTATTCTCACACCGGTCTCTTTTTCCTAATCCATCTTCACAGAGTCGCTTACCTACACTTTTCTACATATTCCTCTCTCAAACTTCCTTTCATACTTTCTCACCCACCCCTAGCATGCTACTCATCTTTACCTCCATTACTCTTCTTCTTCTTCTACTCTCACATGTCCTCTTATCATACTAAACTCTCTACCAGTATCTTACCTCCAACCCTTACTCACCCTCTTATGGACCTACAAACTCACCACAACTCTGTAATAACTTCATCTCTATTTGAGTACACTAACCCACTCATACTCAGGATCAAACTAGTCCTCCATCCATTTTACCCACTAAAAACCAAACCTAAATACCTAACCTAATTCCCTAAGATTCTTACACTCACACAGATCACCAAACGTTTATTCCTATCTGGAGATATCCACCCAGACCCTAGCCCCATCTCTGGTCCCTCTCCTGACACTCTGTCCTCACCTTCACCTTCCCCTCACCCCTATTCCCCCTCTAAGTATTTAACCTTTTACTCCCGAACATACACACCATTCTCAATAAAGTCAGTGAATTCCACTCATGGATAACCCATTACTCTCCTGACATAATAACTCTCACTGAAACTTGGCTTAAACCCCACAACACTGACAACAAAATCCTTCCCCCTGGATACAACATCTTCCACCTAGACAGGGTCCACAAAAAAGGTGGAGTAGCTATAATATATTCTGACCAACTTAACTTGTTGCCTCTGACAATTTCATTTCCCTTCTTTAACCCTGCAGAACTCTTAGTAGTCAACTGCAAAATTAATAATCATAAAAAACTCACAATTGCTGCTATTTATATCCCTGCTGACAATAATATTCCCTCACCTGAACAAGTTCTCTCCTGGTTCACTCACTTTATATATAATGAAACTATAATACTAGGTGATGTCAATATCAATAGGCAAGCAAACCTTAACCACAGATTCCCCTTACACTAGTATAAGTCTTCATGGCTTCACACAACTTATCACAACCCCTACCCACTTTAGTAAGCCCACCAACTCTAGCTTTATACTGCACTAGATCCTTGTCTCCAATCCAAACACCTATACCAGAACCCAAAAACACTACCCGATTCTTTAAGTGACCACTTTCCCACATGCATTCAAAGATATTCCCCACAACACATTAGACCTCACAAATATAAAGACTATCGTAATCTCTCTAACTTCAATCTTGAAGTGTTCAGTGACAGACTCTTCTCCATAAACTGGTCTTTCCTTTCTCACATATCCCTCAGTGATGATGTACACAAATTCAACATAATTTTCCTTGAAATTCTTAACTCCATTCTTTCCAGGAACTGCTCTCATCTACTCTATTTGGTAGTATCTTCTCTCCTATTATTAATTAATTCCATAGCCTGATGACCTGCTCTACTCTATATCCTGAGTTCCATATGTAGTTATAGCAACCACCATTAATTATTATCATTTACCTCACTGCCTGCTGATTTACATATTGTTGTACTTTATGTTAGATTTCTTTTGGTATCTAATGTAACCTCTGTATCCGAGTTTTACCACGTATTCAAACCTTTCTGTAGTAAGTGATACCATCTGCTTTTTAAAGTATTCTGTATGGAGCTTTTCTCTCTGGGTCTCTGCTGAAAATGTGCTTAGGCTCAGTCAGACATACCTGGTTACTAAATGTCAAAATAAATAAATAATAAATAAAACAAAACATTAACTCCTGTGTATGCTACCATCTTCCATCAAAACCACATTCCTATGGATCAAATTTTGTAGACGCTATTATTTCTGCATCCAACTTCTATTTTTTCTTACTTTGTTGCTTTCTTTTCCTTTTTCTTACTTTAGTCCCTCTTACTATTCCCTTATGATTCACATAGGTCTTAGTATATTTAATTCCCCTTGGTTATTGCATTTGAAGCTTATTACAATGTTTCAAAACTGTTAATATATCACCTCTAGATTATTGTTTGAACATTTGTTTATTGTGCCTCATTGATCATTGTGATTGCATTCACCTAGGCTGTGCCTGAATTTGGTCCTCTGAAATCAGTGTACTACCAGGGTCATCAAAATAAAATTAATAAGTTTGCTGTTTTTACAAAAATGTCTGAAGTTCTTTATGCAACATAATGCTGGAATACTGAAATTTGCATTTTGCTTCATAGTGAGCTCTTTAATTGGACTTATCATAACAGATATCATTTTTGTCTGTTAGTGTGGAGTTATTTGTCTGAAAACTTTTCATCTGCTTTGCTGACCTAGTCTTGTTAACTCAGATTTGGTGCTAGTTTGGGCCATTGGTAAGTTGGCCTGGGTTTGCTTGTCTGCCTACTGGTTTTTTATGCTAGGTGAGTTTTATGATTGGACTTATTTTTTCCAGCATCTGTTATTTCAGTAAAGTCGATTTGGCTTGTAGACATTTTCATCTGTTAATGCTGCAATATCACTGGCCAGTTTTTGCCTACTTGGATTAAGTTTTCTGGTCTTTGACTAGCTCCATGTGGTTCTCAAGCCATCATTTATAGGCCTTTTGTTGCTGATCTCTGGATTTATGTTTAATTCTTGCCTACTTGGATACTCTATGTATTACTATTTGCCTGTGAATGAAGCCATCCTGGTGGTAAGGCATACAAAACAGCTCCTTATCAGAGGACCAGTCAGTTTATCTACTTAGACAGGAAATGTAATAATTTGCTATTTATTTAATATAAGATGTCCTACAGATTATTTTACCAAATTGGATTGCCAAAATTGAGTTATATTGTCCTTATTGTGTTATTTTAGAGCTTGTTTTTCAGGGTTTTGCTAATTCTTTTTGGCTATCACGTTTTATTCTCAGTAGCCCTTTAAGTATATGGCCAAATGGATCCCTATCAGTTCAGCAAATGGCATTTTCAGTGCACTTATATCAAACATGCCATTCACTGAAATATTCATACTGAGACTGCGGTACAGTGAAGATTGGGAAATTTGCCCTTTCCCCACTGTAGTGCAATCTCAGAGTCGGTACATATAATTAGCTAAGGGTGTAGGGGGTGCAGCCTCCTACTTGAAGGGAATTTGATGAATGGCATTTCCGATTAAATACCATTCGATGACGTGATGGTTCGATGTAGTGATACAGACGCGGCCAACTGCAGTTCTTGTTTTTTTCTTCTTTTTTTTTTTTTTTGACTGGAGAACCTAGCATTTGCTCTCTTCAGTTTTGGTTCTTTCAGTTATCCTATTGGTGGCCTCATGATTTGACACTGGTGATCATAACATTTGTCTGGATGCCACTTGGATTTTATGGCCTGCTCTTGTCTAATCCGAGACCCTAATTCTGGATACCCATAAGGCTTAGTTCTAGTATCTGGATTCTGATTTCAGCACCAACTGCAGACAGTATTGTTATACTATTTCAACTGATACTTTAGATTTACATAATTCTTGTTTTGTCAGTCTGCAATGGTGAGTGCTTACTTACTGATTTTCATTTTTACGTTGGCACTCCACTGGGTCTGTTAGGCACATTTTTGATGGGATGCTCAACTTTTTTTTATTAAAAACATTTTATTTTATTTATTGATACTGCTATTTTTTTGTCTTTCTTCCCTCCCCAAAGCTGACCATCAGCTGTCACTAGCTCCTCTTCATGTTTACCAGGTGTACTAGACCCACCTTAGCCAACCTCATACTCAACACGGCCCATGTCCAAGGATGGTGAGGAGATGAAGGATGCTGATGCAGTATCATTCTGTTATCAGAGAGTGTGCCTAACCCTCTTCCACCACAAGGCAGTCCTGCAAGCAGTGCGATTGCTGCCTATTGGAGGTGCATGCGGGTTTCCATGCACATGCAACCTCATGACCAACAGGTATACTGCTCACAGCATGGAGCTCACCAAGCTCTTAATCCTGCTAACAGTGTTAGTATGAGGGCACCAACCAAATTTAAGTCATGGCTACCTGCCTAGTGCCTGAGGTGTTCCACTCTGAGTCTATCCTCAAAGTTAGGCCTACAGCTCTGAAGCCAGACTGTCCAGCTACCAGTTTGCCCTAGCCTTCATTGTCTAGGTTACAAGCCCTTTACATCCCAGTCTCTTCACAGGAATTTTTTTACATTGACTCAAGATTTAATGGATTTCATGACACCCAGGCAGCACCTCCAGAGAAAGATCCTGATTCTGGGATCTCTTCTCCTAAAGGAGAGGGGATAACCCCCATGGATACTCTGATTCCTCAGATTTTGAGGCAGAAGAATTAGCTTAATTAGACCAGCTCTCTCCTGCCTTTATGGATTCTCAATCTGAAGACACCCTGGCCTCAGCTTCACCACCTGAGAACCTTTCATTTAGGAATACCCTTCACAGAATGAAGGAATCCTTCAACTGGGAGGCCAAGGAGTTCCCTCAGGCTCAAATCAGATATAGGCAGTTCACGAGCCTGCTTGAACACAGGCTCCTGGCAATCTCTCCAGTCCCCTCCCACCCCTAGGAAGCCTGGCTGCCTCTACAGGGTCCTTGAGTTCCCATAAGCATTTGTATAAGAAGCCAGTTGTGGACTCAGCTGTAGTGTCTCTGGATTATAGTAAGGAACTTTGCAGCATTATTTCCAGGAACAGTAGGATTTTTGATGGATATGGTAAGAAAAACAAAACCTCAGCTGCTCTGGTCATAAGGACTCTTAATTGACAGTTTAATATGCTCAAATACCAGGAGACCATCCTTGAATAGTTAACACACAAGGCAGAGGGAATTCAGGATAACAGCCTTTGAAAGGAAGTGCTGGACTTATGTAGTCTCAGTTCCAAGGTGGCTAGGTGCACCTCGAAATATGGCTGTGATGCTGTAGATACATCAAACAGGCAGACACTATGGGGTCTGTAATAAGGAGGCATGCCTGAATGAGGGCCAACCCTTTCAGATCATATTAAAGTGGAGCACATGGATACCTCTTTGGACCAACTACTGAAAAGTTGATTAAAAAGATGGAGAACTGGAAAACTATCCAGTCTGTTAAAGACCACTGTCAGTCCCCACCTGAAGATATGTCAGAAGCTGCCACAGCTAAACTTGGTCCTTCCCTTCCAAGCAGAGCAAAGGAAAGCCACAAAAACAGCAGAACAGCATGTTTACAAAACAGTGGCAAAACAACTCTAGAAGCAGAGCTGGGATTATCAGACCCAAGGACCCAGCAAAGAACTATTACGACTGTTCACAGCACCTCCTTTTTCCCCTGCCAACAAATCCCATCCCAACCCTTAAACCTCCAATAGAAAAAATGGAGAATGATTCTGTCTGCAGAACAATGGTGAAGAAATTACTCATGGCAAGTGGGTTTTGGGAGTAATAAATTCACATTATTTCATGCAGTTTTAAAAGATTAAAAAATTACGGGGTGTTAATCCCTGTGCCAAAAGAATAAAGTTTATCTTGCTAAGGTATAAATTCTCTTATTGCAGAAATTCAAAGAGTTGGTGCCAGGAAAAACAAACAGGGACACGTTTTTATTCAGGGCTGTTTCTTTTTCTAAGAAAAGAAGAGTTGTGAAGACACATTCTAGACTTGTCAGGATTAAGCACATTCCAATTAGTTTCAAAGTTCTAAATGCTGACATTGCAAAAATGACTATGTTCCTCTCAGGAGCCCTTATGGTAACCCTGGACGTGAAGGATGCCTACCTTCATAATCTCATAGTGACACTGGCAGATGTTCTTCCTTAGATCACTACTGCAGCATTCCAAACTGTTGAGTTATCTTGACAAATAACTTGGACATCAACTGGAGTACCAAAGCCAAAATCTTCCACAGAACCATAGATCAGATGCATGACCTAAGCCCATGGGCATAAGGGTACATAAGCGGACATATGAGTATGAAAATGTCAGACAATCTTGCTGCCAGTTCAAATGCAGGTCTTATTTCTATCAGTATGTTCTATGCATGGTCATTGGCATTTTACTTGCCTTCACTTGCTGTGATAAGTGCCTTGTGGGAACCTTCCTTGTTTTCTTCACTTTATTGTCATTTAAACTGTTGAATGTAAGCTGAGAGGGGAAAGTTAATTGTGGTAGGCAGATTCTTCATAAAGATCTCCATTCCCAGGGTCTTTCTTTTTGCCTTTGTGCAGAACATAGGTTCATAGGTTGATACTAGGCTACCTGCCCTAGGGCATTTACAAGCCTAGCCAGAGTGTGTTTGGCTTTTGCCACCCTTCTTAGATTAGTTGACTGTGCCTCTGTATAGTAGGTCACAGAAGATAGCCCATTTAAAGTTAGTTTACCGTGCCTCTGTCTAGCAGTGACACAGAAGAGATCCCAGGGGTAAATGTATGATCTCCCATCCAAACGTCAAGATTCTTCTTGAAGAGGGTCATTGAGGGGCTCTGCCTGACATGGACTGGGATTTTGTTCCAGAGTGAGGGGAGCCTCTGGGATATGAATCTGTCCCTCCAGCATGTTCTATTTATTTCTGTGCTGAGGTTTAAGTCACTGGAGCGTGTAGCTCTCATTGATTTGCATTTCTTGAGGTGGAGTATGTCCATTAATTCTGGATTGGACATGGCTTTATACGTCAGGCACAGATTGCCTCTGAGTAGGCGGTAAGCAACTGAGTAGAGCTGGAGTTTCTTTAGCTTAACTGCGTAGGGCATCTGTTTGAGTCCCTTGATCCTCTTGGTGAGGTACTTTTGGGGTCTTTCTAGTTGTAGCAGGTGTCGGGTAAGGTACATCCCAAATGGGGCATTGTATTCAATTATGGGCCTGATGAGTGATGGGTAGAGGGGCACAATGACCTCTCGATCTAGATGCGAACCCCTTCGTGATAAGGTGTGCTATATAGAATGTCTTTCTAACCACTTTGGCAATGTGATTGTCAAAGGAGAGATTGCAATCTACCTAGGTCCCCAAATCCCTAATTACTTCTTTCGTACTTAATGGATTACCACCTATGTGGTAACTTGTGGGCACTTTGTTTTTCCCAAAGGGGATGACTATGCACTTTTTGGCATTTAGCTTTAGGTCATGGCTCTGGCACCAGTTATCCATCTCTGTGAGAACTTTTTGGAGGATGCTTGTGTCAGCCGGCTAGTCGTTTATGGCCCCCAGTTTGCAGTCATCTGCAAACTTTGTCAGCCATAGTCCTTCTGTGTTAGCCTGTACCTCAGAGAAATATATACTGAACAAGAGAGGTCCCAGGACTGAGCCTTGTGGGACGCCACTTGTAACTGGTTTAGAGTCTGACATGGCACCTGCAAGTCTGACCATGTGGGTTCTATCCCTAAGCCAGTTTGCAACCCATCTTGTGACATAGGGGTTGATATTTAAGCTGGTGAGCTGATTTATGATGCCAGAGTGGGGTATTGTGTCGAAGGCTTTTGCAAGGTCAAGGTAGGCTGTGTGGACTACTTTCCCTTCATCTATGGCCTTGGTGACTGTTTCAAGGAAATTGACCAGGTTCAAGAGGCAAGATCTGCCCTTAACAAAGTCGAACTGGGCAGGATCCAGTGCTTGGAGGCTCCCAATGTCCCTGTTTATGAGTTCCATGATGATACGCTCCATAGCTTTGCAGACTAGGCTAGTTAGGCTTATAGGGCGATAGTTTACGGGGTCCGTTGTGGTGCCACCTTTATGGAGTAGGACCACTGTTGCAGTACACCATTCTTTGGGTACATATCCTGTTATAGGGCTGAGACTGAACAGTGATTTTAAGTGAGGGTTCAGTTCTTCTTGGAGCTCATGTAAAACGCAGCTCGGGACACCGTCCGGTCCCATTGATGCTGTGTTTTTTGCTTTGGAGAGAGCAGCTCTCACTTGTGCATCTGTGATGTCAGGGAGGCTACACTCTGTTGGGATAGTCATTTGCTCATTTGGTGGGGGGAGAAGTTTGCACTGAACCTGTCTGCCAGGATGTTGTCAATGTCTGTGGGTTCAGTGTATTTTTTGTCATTTTGCACTAACTCAGAGCATATCTGGGAGTTTCCACCCAGGTTTCTGACATAACCAAAGAAAGCCTTGTGATTATTTTTAGCGTCTTGTGCAATTTTTCTTTCGAAGCTAGCCTTAGATGATTTTATGAGGGATCGTAGTTTCTTGCTAGTACTGATCAGAGTTGCCTTCCCTTTCAGGGATTTTGCTCTATCATGTAGTAGCTTCCTCCTTCTGTTGTACAGCTTATTTATGGCTGGGGTCCACCAGACAGGTCTCCTGCCTTTGGAGGAGTGTGTCTTGGTTTTATTTGGGATAGCACGGTCCATGCATTCCTGTAGGTATCCATAGAATGCGTTTGTAAAGGATTCTGTGGTTTGGGCCGTATTTTCCACTGGCCCTGGGGCTTTGAAGGATTCCACCTCGGTTTTGAGAAGTGGGAAGTTTGCTTTTGAGACGTTTTTGACCGAGCTTTCCTTTGCTGGGGGTGGGGACGGGATATGGATGTCCATAGTGATTAATTTATGGTCAGATCTTACCAATGAGGGGTATACCTCTGGTATGGAACATAGAGTCCCCATGTTGGTGATGATCAGGTCCAATATGTTTTCTCCTCTTGTGGGAGTGGTGACCAGTTGTTCCATAGCATTTGAGTTTATGAATTCTAGGAACCGTTGGGCTAGGGTGTTGGGGCTTGAGTAGTGCTCCCAGTCCTATGTTTGGGTAGTTAAAGTCACCCAACATAATGGTGTTTGGAGAGACCTTCATAATCTCCAGTGTCTTCAGGAAAGCCGGGTTCCTGAGTTTGGGAGGGTGGTCTGTAGCAGGCTACAAACTGGAAGGTAGTTTTGCCCACTGTTAGTTGCACATGGATGGTCTCAGATGCTTCGTGCAGTGCCACTAGCATGGAGGTATGGGTATCTTTGATGAATATGGATTCTCCCCCTCCTCTTGTGGTTCGGTCCAGGTTTTGGGGCCGGAAAGCATGGTATGAGGTATAGCCTGGTAGTGCTGGGGTGCTCTAGGGAGCCTTGAACCAGGTTTCTGTTACTGCACAGATATCGATATTCTCCATACTGAGGAGAGTCTTGAGTGCGTGCATCTTGAGGTTTAGACTTCTGGCGTTGAGCAGCATTACCCTTAGTTTCTTTTTCTTTGTGTTGTCTAAGGAGGTGGGTTTGTCTTTTGAGCCTTGCCTAAAAAAGGCACTATGGGGGTGGCAAGAGCCTTGGCCAGTATTTGAAAACCCAGGGGTGACAGGTGCAAGCCGTCCCTAGCGAAGCAACGTGGCTTATCAAGCATGTCATCCCAGGCTGACAGACACTGGATCCCCTTTGAGTGACACCAATACTTTAGCCAATTGTTGAAATTTATCATTTTGTCTTTATACTGTGGTATCATTCTTGGTGAGGGTAAGATGCTACTCAAGGTCAGGGTCATACCGGCCTGGGCCACATGATCAGAGAGCTCCTCTATGTCTCTTTTCATGTAATCCAGGGAGGTACGTCTCAGGTCATTCACACCAGCATGGACAATGACAGAGTCATATTTGTACTTGTTTTGGAGTGACCTGAGTGCTTGTGTTATGTGGCGGATCCTGGCACCCGACAGGCAGCTTACAGTGACCTTCTCCTTGTTCAGCCTGGTGAGAGGGACGTCAGTGTGTCTGACAACAGAGTCATGTTGCTTAGCCTTAAGGGCTGTGATTGTGTGGCACACTGACTTTGTGAACTATGTGATACGTGGGTATTGTTGTGGGGTAGCAGTTGCTTGGATGTCTGCTTTGGAGGTCTCTATTGCAGATTTTTATTTAGAGCCTCCAAGTATGTTTTTGTGTGTTTATGTGTTTGGTTTGCTGTTGTGATAGGTCTATGTGAGACTGGATTTGTCGTGTGTGTGATTACCTTCTCCTCCAGACTGACCGTGCCAGTACTATGTTGAGAGAGCTCAGCCTCCATTTTGGCTATATAGTTGCATTTCCTCACATATATTTGAGCTTGTTGGGAAGAGGAGAGGGTGGTCTGTGTACATAAGGCAGTTGTAACATTGCCTCAAGATTCCCATATTCACCAGCTGGGCTGGAGAGTAAACCTGAAACTGACTTTTGGACATGCCAGAATAGTATAAGGAATTACTTTCTGACTTGATCAAAAAGGACCAATAGGGAGCCAAGTACTTAAAGGGAGTATAAAAGGGTGTAGTGCTTTAGTTTATTAATGCTTACTTATAAGACACTTATCCTAGCTACTGCTGGGTTTTAGAAGGAAAATAGAGTGCTTACTTTGAGATTTGGAACAGTTCTAAGGGGAAAAAGTGAAGAGCAGACTTTGTGGAGCCGGGAATAGTTTAAACCTGATTAAGTGGCGCTGCCCGATGCTGCGCTATGCGCAAGAACGCGCAAAAGAGGGTTTTAAGAGAGGAGGATCAAAGAGTTTGGAATTGACCCAAAATGGCCAATAAAACTACAGTTTCTAGGCAGTAACCACTCCCACAAGGGCAGGCAGGCTGTTCAGTGTTTACCACTGCCACTGATGAACACAGAGACCTCCCTTTAGCCCAAGCACGCAATGGCCTCCAAGAAACTTACAAACAGTTCAGAACAGCAAATCTGTAACTGAACTTTTTTTTTAAATTTCAGACAGTGGGAAAAAAGCAAGATTTTTTTTTTTTTGTTTTGTTTTGTTTAAAGATAGCAGAGATATACAAGTAGCAACAAGCTAGAACAGAGCAATAAATGACCCCACACTTGAGTGCTAGGCCAGAGACAGGTAAAATGCAAGTTTTAAGAACTATAAAAACTGTAATATTTGTTAATCGTTTGTTCCAAAAAACCCTACATATGCATTTTTCCCTCTCTTAATATTTATCTTGAGACACAGCACCTTATGCACCTTGCCCAATCTAGATGGCAGATCCTTCAACACCTGAAATCTCATTCATTCAGAAAAAGAAATTTCAAACGGCCTAAGCCTGAAACCTCTTGTATCAGAGGCACATGGGATATATGCAAATGACCCTTATGAACATCGGGTGTTTCAGCTATATGGTGATTCTGAATGCCTATAACTTATTTCTTTTCAAGTCGTTTCAATGGACAATTTCAGGCCAATAAAGCCAAACCCCACTAGCTGTGGATATGCATATTTCGGCCTTGTTATGACCTCATCAGCACAGTACAAGCAGACTGTTTAGCCTCTGATACAAGAGGTTTGAGAGGTCACTCAGTGGAAGTTCTGGCTTGGCTGGAGTTTTCATTTAGGTTTTACCGATTGTTTTTTTTTTTGTGTGACCTTCCACTCATTGTTTTAACTTAGTAGAGGTTGGCACCCCTATACCTGTCACTCCAGCTTTTGAAGCTTTTCTACTACACCTGACTCAGCCTCCAGCACCTAAGAGACCTGATAGGGTCTATGAAGTGCTTGAAGATCGAAAATTCTTAGATAAAAATCCCTTAAAAAAATCACTCTGCCTTTTCTATTTCCACAGACAAACCATATAAACTTTTGTCCCCTGCTAATACCCAACCCTGGCCTTCAGAGCTATGAATTACCAAACTCAAATGACAATAATTAATTAAGCTTATAAAATGAGCTCCATTTTAAATATAGTGCTAGGAAATTATTTGTTACCATATTTCATTGTCCTTGAATTAATATATATATATATATATATATATATATATATATATATATTTTTTTTTTACACCCCCTCCCTGGAAAATTGACCCTGATGGTTCCTGTGCCTGCATCCAACTAGTCTATTTGTCCCGTGGTTGCTAGAGCTGGAAATTCCAAGGTAAGGCAAGAACCCTATGACCCATTCATTCCTGCCTGGGAATCCACAAGATCCCATTCACTCACAGAAAGAGTCCAGTGGTGGGAAACAGGTCAACTTGCTGGTCATGCCACCTTAGACTGGGTGAGGTACCTAAGGTGCTGGGTCTCAAGATAAGTATTAAGACAAGAAAGATGCGTACGTAGGGTTCATGGTATAAACGATTACCACTTCTCCCTTAGTGAAACACCTACCTTGTGTCAGCTCTTCCAAGCTGCACTATTGCTGTCTCCAGGACAGATACATGCCTCTGCATGCTGAATTCCGCTTGGGTCACACTGCAAGTTGAATACTGCACCGTGCGCTCAAAAGACTCAGGCTGTACTGGCTAGACATCAAGTGCTTCTGCAAAATGCCACCCATAGGTAAATCACGGCAGCCTCCCTCTCCCCAAGGATGGGGAAGCTGGCTGTGTCCACCCATTACCATCATCCTCTGGCAGTTCTTACAGGCACCTGAGCTACTAGTTGAACTTGAGTCACCTGCAATATAGTCAGAGCTTTATCCTACTACATCACAGAGCAGCTAAGTATTTCTGTAGATATTTTTGATTTAAAATGTTTTCTTATTAAAAATGTGACTGCTAGAAATGTAATTAAAAATTTAACTAAGCTTTAAGCTTTTTTTCCATTAAGAATTGCTGTCTAATCTGTTAGAAAGGTGATCCAAAATTTAAGTTAAAAATACAAAATTTTAAGTTATCTTTTAGCTTATGTCCATATAAAAATCTGATATTGATAAGACAAAAATATGATTCCATACAGCACTGCTGACTTTCAAATTTGGCTGCTAGAAAGATAACTGAATTTGAAATAATCATTGAGCTTTTTTCTGTGTAAGAAGAAAATAATCATGACTCCATATAGCACTGGTATCGGGACAAATGCCCTGGATGATTCATCCATACCACTCAACCTCTTAACACAACAAATCTGGACAAAGCTAAAAATAATGGGGAGACAAAGGCCCAAAAATAGGAACAAATTTTAAATATTGCTCATATAAACTTAGAAAGTTGTTATAGTGAAAGGTTTTGTGTTACCATGCATTTTCTGAAGGACATGAAGTCTGAAACTTTAATGACTATCATTATTTAGTGAATTCAATCCTCGCTGATTTTCCAGAAAATTACACATTTTATGAGGAGCAGACCAAAAATGTGAGGCAAAAATCTGGACATTCTGCGAACATCTGGACAGTTGAGAGCTATGATCATACTTGCAAGACTTTATTTTTCTACAAACCTTGTTTCTTTCTAGGTGGCCATTTTCTTGGGCCCCTGTGGCCTCATAACATCACCATTTTCACTCAGTTGCCCTGTATTATTCCTGCTTGGTAATCTAATCCTTTATTTTGCCAAGTGTGCTCCCTTTCTTCCAGTACAAAAATGGCTTTCAGTTCTTCGCTTATACTCCATATGGAAGTATGGCTACGTATCAGGCTTTTGTCATACTGGGTAATCACTGCAGTGGGCTAAGTCATCAACAATCCAACCAAACATCAATCATCACGTAAAGATTACCACAGAACTTAATGAAAACAACAAGGAACTAAACTTATCTTAATCAGTATGAACAACTTCTATTATGTAACCTTACAACAAAAAATGTCTGTATAGTAAATGTAATATTACACCAAAGAGGACAGAGAAAAACGGTGAGTACATTTCACAAATGCACATCATCTTGAAAGAATTTTTGAATCATGGATAAATTCATTGAACTTTTTGCAACTTCATTAATTGGCGGGCTGTTATTCCATTATTCTACTTATTTTATGCTCACTGACAAAGCAAAATATGTTACAGTCCTCTTTTTACTCTAAATACAGTATGTCCAGACCAGCAGGTGTAATTAAACTAGATCTTGGCTATTCTGACATTAGAAACTGATTAAACAATCCCTTATAGCATGTTTCTTAGTCAGAACACGTCTGAGTTACTTAAAATAATAACTAGCTTCATATTACTGGCCATACTATAAATTCTAATACATTACATCTCTTTTAGGTACATTATCATTTTCTGTAAAACCTACCAATGTTAGTACTGCAGATTCTTGCCTAAACTTAAATGCACTAGATTCATACAATTTACAAAATGCTGTTAACTCAAAGTCCATACCTCTCAACTCTCCAGAATCTTGCAGGATGTCTAGATTTTTGCCTCATACTTTAGGTCTGTTCCTAATATGTTTTTTTTTGACAAGACATTAAGGATTGAAATCACTGATGACAGACGTTTGACTTTCAGACTTTGCATTCTTCAGAAAACACATGGCTGTGCAAAACCAATTATTCTATCCACTTTTTACAACATCAATATTTAAAATCTATGATTTTTGGCCCATGTCCCTATTATTTTTCGCTTTGCCCAGAATTCTTGCACTATAAGGTTGAGAGGCATTTTCAAACCCCACTTTAAAAAATAATAGCTATACAAGGAAAAATAACCTTTTACAGTGCATGTCTTTAGAAAATCTTGCAACGCATTCTGTGAAATAAAAATATGACTTTAGGATATTATTTCAAACAGATCAACCATATTTTAAGCATCTTACTTCGTTTTAATAACAGCAAGAATGTAAGCTGTAAACAAGACAGCCTATCAACCAAGCAAACCCAGGTGAAGCCACTCTTGCAGAAAATTAATCAATTTTCAATTACACATTGTTTTTCCCATTACAGTGACTTTTTAGTTTCGTTTGAATAATTGAATCACTGGAAACTGGACTGCTGTCGTGTCATAATCCTGGTACCAGCAAATAAGAGAGAAAAGGGTTTGTACCGAAGTAATTACAATGCTTTGCATATTCACTTTGCAGGCGATGGTCTTCCGACGTTTATTCAAAGCACTTCCAAAAGTAAAAGTTATACGCAGAGTGGTGCGAGGGCTTTGGATGGCCCTTGCTACTTCGTATCTGTGGGGTAATGTTCTAATACAAAACCAAGCCACCTGTAAGAAATTATATTTTATCGGACGAAAAAGCAGTATATGAAAGCGATCTTTGAAAAATCAGATGTGAAGTTTGTTACCCAGTATGATGTAGACTTGGACTAGGGACTCAGTGCTCTAATTGTTTTTCAAAGTAAAAGCAAAATAATAACACTCGACCAATATTCAGTGAAGTTGGGTTAATTGGTTTGTTTTTGAACTTGAAGACTTTGGTGAAGAGGAGGAGCTGATTTCTGTGTTTGATTGCTATTAACACAGTTGTGAAAACGAGCGCTGGATTGCCATTGGCAGATGTCTTGAAGCCTGAATAAATGTAAGTTCCAGAAACAGTGCTGGGTTTCCTGATATATAAGTCTTAGACAAAAGGAAATACTGACTACACGCAGGATGCGTAGGAATTGGTTGCGAATTTTTTTTTTTTATTTATTTTTGCTAGTGATCAACGACAAGGTTTAGAACTTTTCTGAACTATTTCAAACGTTAAACGTATAACACTTTGTGTTCTGATGGCATTTTCCTCGTTTTTTTAAGTTAAGGTAAATTGTGAGACTACATCTGCGGAAATAAAAAGAATATTAACCGTATCCAGTCCTAATTACTGTGTGGAACATCATACAACGACAAAATAAGACACCATGCTAGACTCGTCTGAAAGAACTGACAGAATAGTAGCCACCCTTGGAGCCATAGGGCATGTTGGTAGGGACGGGAGTTGCGGTCCCCTTGGGCAGTGGCGAGGTCTCTATATGAACTGTTCCTCGGCTATCAGTGCACATAAATACGGAGTGCCACCAACGAGACGTACCTCCATACGATGTAAGGGGGCTACACGCACTTTGCTACCTGTCCTACCGCCACTGACAGGCACCCATGAGGAGTGCATCACCACCTCTAGTTACTGGTGTAGTAAAAGGGAAGTGAAACCCCCTGTCTCACACGTACTTTTTCCTAAAATAAAACTGTCTTCTCCCTATAACACCGTCAGTAACGTCAGAAAGCATAGGAATCAGGTGAGTCGGACCATTCTGCGCATTAGTTGACGCCGTACTTATTTAATTTCAAAGTCAGCCTGTGTTGTGAAACTGTTATGTACTGATATAAATTTTAATTTTATTATAATTAGAGCTTGAAAAACGTTGAGACAGCCTGAAACACAATGTACAATAGGATATACTTCATGTGTTGTAGAATGTTTAATTAATTATTGATATTATTACGGGTGCCACAGAAACACAATGTACAATAGGATGTACTTCATGTGTTGTAGAATGTTTAATTAATTATTGATATTATTACGGGTGCCACAGAAACACAATGTACAATAGGATGTACTTCATGTGTTGTAGAATGTTTAATTAATTATTGATATTATTACGGGTGCCACAGAAACACAATGTACAATAGGATGTACTTCATGTGTTGTAGAATGTTTAATTAATTATTGATATTATTACGGGTGCCACAGAAACACAATGTACAATAGGATGTACTTCATGTGTTGTAGAATGTTTAATTAATTATTGATATTATTACGGGTGCCACAGAAACACAATGTACAATAGGATGTACTTCATGTGTTGTAGAATGTTTAATTAATTATTGATATTATTACGGGTGCCACAGAAACACAATGTACAATAGGATGTACTTCATGTGTTGTAGAATGTTTAATTAATTATTGATATTATTACGGGTGCCACAGAAACACAATGTACAATAGGATGTACTTCATGTGTTGTAGAATGTTTAATTAATTATTGATATTATTACGGGTGCCACAGAAACACAATGTACAATAGGATGTACTTCATGTGTTGTAGAATGTTTAATTAATTATTGATATTATTACGGGTGCCACAGAAACACAATGTACAATAGGATGTACTTCATGTGTTGTAGAATGTTTAATTAATTATTGATATTATTACGGGTGCCACAGAAACACAATGTACAATAGGATGTACTTCATGTGTTGTAGAATGTTTAATTAATTATTGATATTATTACGGGTGCCACAGAAACACAATGTACAATAGGATGTACTTCATGTGTTGTAGAATGTTTAATTAATTATTGATATTATTACGGGTGCCACAGAAACACAATGTACAATAGGATGTACTTCATGTGTTGTAGAATGTTTAATTAATTATTGATATTATTACGGGTGCCACAGAAACACAATGTACAATAGGATGTACTTCATGTGTTGTAGAATGTTTAATTAATTATTGATATTATTACGGGTGCCACAGAAACACAATGTACAATAGGATGTACTTCATGTGTTGTAGAATGTTTAATTAATTATTGATATTATTACGGGTGCCACAGAAACACAATGTACAATAGGATGTACTTCATGTGTTGTAGAATGTTTAATTAATTATTGATATTATTACGGTGCCACAGAAACACAATGTACAATAGGATGTACTTCATGTGTTGTAGAATGTTTAATTAATTATTGATATTATTACGGGTGCCACAGAAACACAATGTACAATAGGATGTACTTCATGTGTTGTAGAATGTTTAATTAATTATTGATATTATTACGGGTGCCACAGAAACACAATGTACAATAGGATGTACTTCATGTGTTGTAGAATGTTTAATTAATTATTGATATTATTACGGTGCCACAGAAACACAATGTACAATAGGATGTACTTCATGTGTTGTAGAATGTTTAATTAATTATTGATATTATTACTGGTGCCACAGAAACACAATGTACAATAGGATGTACTTCATGTGTTGTAGAATGTTTAATTAATTATTGATATTATTACGGTGCCACAGAAACACAATGTACAATAGGATGTACTTCATGTGTTGTAGAATGTTTAATTAATTATTGATATTATTACGGGTGCCACAGAAACACAATGTACAATAGGATGTACTTCATGTGTTGTAGAATGTTTAATTAATTATTGATATTATTACGGTGCCACAGAAACACAATGTACAATAGGATGTACTTCATGTGTTGTAGAATGTTTAATTAATTATTGATATTATTACGGTGCCACAGAAACACAATGTACAATAGGATGTACTTCATGTGTTGTAGAATGTTTAATTAATTATTGATATTATTACGGGTGCCACAGAAACACAATGTACAATAGGATGTACTTCATGTGTTGTAGAATGTTTAATTAATTATTGATATTATTACGGGTGCCACAGAAACACAATGTACAATAGGATGTACTTCATGTGTTGTAGAATGTTTAATTAATTATTGATATTATTACGGGTGCCACAGAAAGTTGCAAAGGACTAGATAATGGTGGTCCTCTGACAGGCAATAGTACTTATTATGACTTGATATTTGGTAACCGCTCAGGACTGACCTTCCAAATGGGGAAATCAGAGGACTGTGAATTGTGTCCACTGTAGGGTTGCCACCTTTTCAAATGCCCAAAGTGGGACATTTTTGGTACAAACTTCAGATTTTGCAGGCCGAAACATACCCACAGCCAGTACAAAGGACAGAACCTCAATTTTTTGCCTAAATAAAAGCTTATTCTTGTAGCATTTTAGTTGCTTATTGGGTTTCTTATAACATTTAGGTGTTTCAGATACAGAATAACTGTTTTATGCAACTATTACATAAAATATAGGAAATAATTTTGTCCTAAAATCTCAGGACATCTGCCATTTTTACAATTTTTTTGCAGGACACAACTGCCCAAAGAGGGACTGTCCCTCACAAAGTGGTCAGGTGGTAACCCTAGTCCACTGCAGTTGCTCTCTGGAAACACGCAGCAGAGATTCACAGAGGCAATCCTGTAGTGGATGATCAGATACATATTCTGAGTTATGAGTGAGTGGAAAAAGTTATCCTCATTGGTTCACTCAGGGCCGGTGTTAGCATTTTGGGGGCCCCCAGCAAATGTCAATTTGGGGGCCCCCTGGCCACTTTCAGTCTAAGTATCACCCTGTCACTGCCACTACTTCTATCCATCTTTTTAGTTCATGCTGCGGGCTTTTAGGAGTAGTACACACAGACTGACCTGTAGCTACAATGATCTTATTACAACAGGCATACATACCACACTGTGTTGGCCTATCACACAAAGGGACATTTACAGTTACTGCCATTTAGGTGCAACAAGAATACATTACAACAACTCTATGTACAGGACAGAACTAATATGCAATGGAACCCCAGGCACTGGTTACTGTTTCAACCCCCGCCAAAAACAAAAAAACAAAACACACACCCTCCAGAGTTCCCCTCTGTTTTCCCCATGTTGGGCTTCCCACTTATGCACATTACTTTTTTCTTCCATTTCTCACATTTTACCTTTTTTCTTCAGCTTTTTCAAGAAGCCATAACTTTATATATGCTCTAAAGTGCTTTTTAAATTTATTTCTTTTTCTGTTTACCCAATGATGGCTTGAACAGAAATGATGATTAAGGAAAGAAATTCAGTGTTGCTGAACAGCTTTAGTTTTCCTTCTGTCTTTTCGATATACTTTCTTGACCAAGTCAGCATAGTAATAACCATTTAGGAAATAACTCTATTAAGCAGCTGCCCCCAGAAGATAGAGCATTACCCAACCTTTTAATCCAAAAGTGGCCTAAACAAAAATTGTGAGTAAGAAAAAAGAATTTCAATCTTTTTTTCTTTCAATGAAGACATAAGTTGTACCCAAGACGTAAAATTCAAAGCTGACAAAAATAGGAGCTCCAAGTAAATTAAAAAGTCAATTGTGAGGATACACGGATCCTGTATGGGAATACTGCCTGCATCACTAATCCTCCCAAAAAGACAGTCACTGCCTGTGCAACCCTCTGGTGTTAGATCGGGATGAAAGCAGTGGTTCAAATGGCCACAGTCATGTATTTCAAGTGACTGCTGAAATACATATATATATATAGCATGCCTACTAACTCCTCGATCCTAACCCCAAAGGCAACCAGCTGTATATGTGTCTGATGTTTGATTGTGAGGAAAGTGAAAATAAATAATGACTGCAATAAAGTATTCTACTTTGCTGTTACCGGGCAGTACACCGCCCCATACAGGAGCTAAAATAACTTTTTTTGTATACTTCTGAGGTCTGTTAGAAAAGTATAGGAAATGACGACTACACAATCCCCAGCACCCACATAACCTATGGTAAATTTATGTACACAAACATCTGAGCAGGGATGTTTTAGAATGTTTGTGGTTGAGGACTGTTATCAGTTTTATCCTAACAGGGTCATATCATATAACTCTATCCAGGCTAAAGAGTGCAATCAGGAAATGAAAGCATTTTTTTCTCCTCATTTTTCCTCAACCAAAAACAGTTTATGGGGTCCCCACAGTCAAGGATGATTAAGGGAGCCCCCTGTATCTATTTATACAGTCTAGGGAGTGGAGGCCACCCAATACCTAGAAGATCTAAGTGTCTGAATGCCTATGACATACATTATGCCTTACTTTTGAAAATAATCACTTGTTAGCTACATTTTTTATTGATATCCAGAAGAGTAACGTGTGTGTTCCAGCATTATTGGATGTGTGCATTGATAAAAATCAGTGATATTTTATATATACACACACACACACACACACACATCACAGCAATGTTAATTTTGTACTTTTCTGCAAGTACATTGTACAACACTATTACTGCTACACAAGATCAGTGACTGCTGTTTAGCAGTCATCAAACAGCAACAGGGATAAGACAGTTTTATTTACCTCGGTAAGTAGTAAATTAATACCTATCACTATCCCTGATTTCACAGATGTTCCTGATTTTGTCTCGTAATTTTACTCTGTCACACTAAATCAAGTAATCAGAGTTTTACACTCATTGTCTAAAAAATGCATGTTGATGCAAAATGTGTTATTCTAGTAACTTTTTAAGTGAATTAGAGTAATATATAAAATGTTTTCCTCATTTTGAGACTTTATTATGCTATTATTTTTATCACTGAACAGAATTCTTCAGCAAAGACGTTGAGAGTTATAGTATCAGTTGTTCTGCCAGTATGTATAAAACCCCTGAAAAAGAAACCATCCCTGAAGATTAGAAGCATCAGCTCTTCTTAAACTCCACAGTTTGCACTGAGATCAGTCACCCTGAGCTGCTGATCTCTCTAGTGCTTACTCTGCTTATGTTCATTACAGCTTTGTACTAACAGGGTCATATTACAGTCCTGTTCAGGTTAAAGTGTGTAACTGAAAATTAATAGATTTTTTATCCTCATTTTTCCCCAACCAACAGCAGCTTTTGTGGGGCCCCCACGCAGCCAATGAGGATTTAGGGGCCCCCTGCAGCCACTGTTATTAAAGCTGGCTATGTTGTTAATTTTAGTGAAGAGGATGTCCACCAACAGGGCTTAACTAGGCTGGAGCATTATGTCATTGGTAAAATATTTAATGAAATTGTAAAGTTTGTTACCTGACAAAATACTGTTACTATAACTAAAGATCTTTGAATTTTGAAGGAGATGAATACGAGTTATTGTTACTTACCTGGTTTAAGTATACTAGCTTTTGGTGGTTTGACAGACGTTAAAATATCAAGCTAACATAATTTGCAGGGGTTGGGGGCCCCCCCAGGACCAGGGGGCCCCCAGCAACCGCAGGGTTCGCTGGTGCCCAAAACCGGCTGCCTTTTGCACCCTTTCATGTAGGAAACGTATTAAAAAACATTATATGCAGTCTGGGAGAAGATCACAATGTAGTAAATGGGGTAGTAAACTGGCTGGATGTTAGGCACTGGGTGTTTAAGATAAATTAAACTTGGTGTGGTAGCATGGCATGAGAATCAGTTTTAGCACAGGTAGCCTTGACTATTATTTACAGCTTTGCAGAGAGGTCAGACTAGAAGTTATTTTATGTGGATGGCCTAGGTACTGGCAACAGAGTACCCATTGCAGGGAATGTGGAGAGAAGAAAAAAGTTCAGAGAAAAGATGTAGAAAGCTAAATCATGTATAAAACTGTCAGCAAAAAATATGCTGTAGAGTTTGGTTGTGAAATTGTGATCTAGTGACACTACACAGCTGGGTTTTACTGACAGTCATACAAAAGAAGTAGCCTTAAGTGTTGCTTGGGTACTTTGCCTGAAGCCTAGCCAAATGGTGCATTTGGATCAAGGGAGGAATAAACAGAATACTACACTGGAGAGACAAAGATACAGTTCAAACACTGAAGGCAAATGCTGCTTAATTGCATCACTAGTGTCATAAAAAATATATATATAAAATAGCAATGTGATGGACCCTGATCAGCCATTGTTTTGCCTATAAAATAGAGAACATGGTATGGCCCTTGTCTGGATGATTTTTCCTCATGTTAAATATCCTGAGAAAGTGTATTGTTTTATTCCTTCATGGAGATGTCCCCTTTCAAAATGGCCTGATTTGGCTGAGTAGTGACTTCTGTGCCAAAATGAAGGGGTGGGGCTAGCAGGAGATACTTAATCAATTTGTACCCCATAAATAAGAAGACAAAAGTGTTCTGAAAATAATAAGTACACAGTAAATATGAATGAAGAAAAATACTCTGGGAGAAAAAGGTAGGCTAGTTATGGACCTGCAATATTCTATAACTGAAATTTATTCCAGTGTACGTTGACAGAGTAAATAACAGGGATAGTATTTGCAGCATACTTTTATTCATATTACATATGAAGAGATGATACACTGGGCAAATGTTAAGATTATGGTTAGCACTCTGCAGCCAGGACACACAGTAGCAAGTGCTGGCATTTCACCACTCATTCTCCAGATTAACTGGAACCTAAGCCACACACACTTAAAGGTACTTGCAAATAAGCCACTGGAATAAAAGTACATTTTTAGTAAACTTGACAGTCATACATCTGACATTGTAAGCAACAGTAATTTAAGATGGACTGTGGTGGTAGTGAAATGACTATTTAAATTAAAAAAGAGGAATACTGGCCAATAGCTTTCTAGTAGTGTCATCATCAGAACAAAACTGTGACAGCGCTAGTTATAAAACAAAACTCTGAAATTCCTGCTTTGTAAAAATAAAACACCTATAACTGCAAGGGGTGTCTGCCATCCCCTCTTAAGCCCCCACAAATATATCTATGCAATTGAAAGAAGACAAAGTACTAAAGACAAGAGGTTAAGGGGTGACATCCCCCCCTACATGTTAAGATGATAGCAGATACACTTCTAAACATTGACATGTTGTCATGTTTTTAATTTTGTGCATGTGGAGGACACATACTTAATTTTTTTTATTTAGAAGCACTAAATTAAAAGCATAACAGTAGTATTTTATCAGTTCAGATAAAGCGAGGGTTAATGGAATGACTCCGTTTGGAATGACAGCTTTTCCTGTCAGACCAGCAGTCTGTCATTCCTGTCCCATTCACAACCTGTGTGTCTGTGTGAAGGTGGTAATCCATAATCTTAACAATCACCATATGCAGATGCTACCATTACAACAAATTAAAATGGCAAATTCCACTGTCAGCCTAGGTGAACTACGTAACAATGCAACGAGTGATTAGCCTTTTCATTTTGTCTGTATTATTACTTTTAGCTCAGTTTTATGTTGTTTGAATCCCTCCACCGCTTCAGCTGCTACAGACACCTGGTCAAGTTATTAGAGGCATTTGTCAGCCTTTTAATAAAGATGAAGAGACATTTGTGTTTATGAACCCTCCTTTCCAAAAGTTGATAGAGCTAAATGTATTATCATGGATCATAAATTGCGCAAATCAGTAATAGGTTCATAGGTAGGTACTAGGCTATTAGCCCTACAAGCCTAGCCAAAAAATGTACCCTGGCTTTTGCCACCCAAGAAAATTATTTTCTTGTGCCCCTGTCGAGCAGAGCCACAGAAGTGATCCCCGGGGTGAATTTCACATTTCCCATCCAATCATCAAGATTTTTCTTGAAGAGTGCTAATGAGGAGCTCTGTTTGACATAGATAGGTAGTCTGTTCCAGAGTATGGGGTCTCTGGGATGGGAATCTATCCCTCCAGCATGTTCTGTTTATTGTGGTGACAAGGTTAAGGTCCCTAGAGCGTGTAGCTTGGAGGGATTGGGATTTCTTTACGTGGAGCATGTCCAACAGCTCTGGGTTTGACATAGCTTTGTATGTTAGGCACAGATCGCCCCTGTGTAGGCGATATGCGATGGAGTAAAGCTGTAGTTTTTTGAGACTGTCTGTTCTCATTCTCAATGAATAATAACAACATGTTGCTGAACACAGGGACATTTGGTTTTACTAACCCTTCCTTTTTAATGCAGCCATAAGATATTACCACAGATTCCTAAATAATTTAGAAAGACAAATAAGTAACATTCCTGTGACGAATGAAAAGCAGAGTCATTAAAAATAAGATGATGATTAATCTGAGTATGTAGTGGAGTCAGCTAATGCAGTATTATAAGGTTTAGGGAGAAAATTAGAACCTGTAACTTTCTTCGATTCTTCACGAACCAACCTGCAATGCAATCCTGACAGTTTGTTACTTTCACAAAGGATATCCTGCTGCTATGCCTTCTCACTAAAGTACTAGAACTACGGAGAACTTGTGGTGACCCCAGTGAACTGAATGAATTGAATAGGCTTTTGTTTAAAACCTATTTAAGTTGAACTGTGACCATTCAGAGATCATTAAACCATCATGAATATAAGAGGAGGCTTCTTTTTCAAAATTTCCTTAATAATGAGAGCAAGGCTGAGGGAAAGACAATGTTACATTTATGCTGCATTCATTTCAGTGCAGTATATTCCTCTGCTTTTCCTGGTTGCATGGCATTATGCATTACATGTGTGAACATATGTCTGCTTTGGTAGTAGAAGCTTTGTGAAAGTAGCAAACTGCTAAACTCAGAACATTCACAAAAGTTATGAAGAAAATACAGAGTATTGTTTCCAATAAATCCACTTGTTTAGAAGCAGACACCAACTTCAGGAGGGAAGCCACGCACCACTGGTTTAGGAAAGTCCAGACAACTTTATTAAGCTCACATAGGTTCATAGGTTCATAGATTATTACTAGGCTAATTGCCCTTGTGAGCCATTTTAAGCCTAGCCAATTATCCCTTGTAAGACTCAAACCCTGCACCTTGTAAGGCAAACACCTTAACCATTAGGCCACTCTCTCATCCCTTTATTCATAGTTAACATTATTCATAGTTAGCTGTTTGTCCACACAGTGACATAGACTTCATCAGAATAAAGGCACCACGATTCTGAATGATTTTATATAATAAAATAACTAATTGCCTCCTAATTTAACAATTAGTCAATAATAAAGATTAAAGGCACCATGTAAAATTCAATTAATATAAGGCATAATGAAAAGTAACTTTTTTATAAAATGAAATGTAGTTAAAAGAATGAAACAGTTTCTAAAAGCACATAAGTAATAAATGTTAATAAATCTTGGTATATCATAAACCTTGCAGCGATTGGCACAAATATATAACCAAAAGATGTATAAAATAAAACCATATTGACAGGGTAGTGTCTCCTTGTATATTATTAGCCCTTTATTTTAATACTAATGTGATTGACATGCTATCAATTGATGCCTGGGAAATGGGTTGCATCAAGTCTTATTTGCCATGTGAGTTCTTTAAATTCAAGATAATCCTTCCATGATCCTCCTGTTGGGTTAGGGAATATTTTTTCTAAAATGGTGAATAAAAAATGTTTAAAAGCAGGACATGAAATGAAATGTCCGAACAAGGCATTATTCTGGTTACATTTTGAAATATCCTAGCTGTGCTTGTATAGACTATTTTTACCTGCTTCTCTGTCTTGCCAGCATAAAAGGCAGGACAGGAGGAGCAGATAGCTACATAAGCCGATCCTTTGGTCATGCAGTTTCTCTATCGTGTGTGTGTATAATATAGTTTGTATTGTTACTTAATTGTACTTGCTGACTGTCAAGAATGTATTTACACTGAGCACAGGTACCACATTTTCTAGTTCCCCTATTGTTTGTCCTATTAACTTGGCACATTTCTACAATATTTTTTATACTGCTTGTCCTTTTAAATATGAATTTTGGTCTGTGTTCACTTTTAACTTTTGGTCACACTGGTTAAAATCCACCAATACTTATTAATATCGTTAGTTGTGTGGGACCCTGTCTTGTACTGAAGGACAAGAACCCTGGTAAAGTTACATCCATGAGTTGTGGAATTAACACTGCCAGTAACTTCACTGTTATTAATAGGAATCTCTTTAGCCATTTCATTATTGCCATAGGCCATACCTGTAATATGTTTTATTATATAAATGCATTCAGAATTGTGGTGTCTTTATAGGTTCATAGGTTCATACTAGGCTATCTGCCCAAGGGCATTTATAAGCCTAGCCCATAGTTATGTGGCTTTCGCCACCCCTTTAGTTTGAATAAAAACTATGCCTATCATTTTTCTGTGCCTCTGTCAAGCAGTGACACTGAAGTAATCCCTGGGGTATATCTGCGATCTCCCATCCATTGGTCAAGATTCCTCTTGAACAAGGCCAGCGAGGTGCTCTGCCTCACATGTACCGGGATTTTGTTCCACAGCATAGGGAGTCTCTGGGTGATGAATCTGTCCCTCCAGCACGTTCTATTTATAACCGTGTCAAGGTTTAAGTCTCCCGCCCTTGTGGTTCTGAGGGATCTAGATTTTTTGAGGTGAAGCATATTCATCAAATCTGGGTTTGACATGGCCTTATATGTCAGGCACAGGTCACCTCTGAGCAAGCGGTATGAGACTGAATAGAGCTGGAGTTCTTTCAGTCGGGCAGCATAAGACATATTTTTGAGACCCTTTATCCTTTTGGTGAGGAACTTTTGGGGCCTTTCAAGCTGCAGCAGGTGTCTGGTCAGATACATCCCGAACGGGGCATTGTACTCAATCATAGGTCTAATGAGTGATGAGTACAGGGGGACGATGACCTCCCTTGATCTAGATGTGAATCCCTTCATGATCAGGTGGGCGATATAGAAGGTTTTCCTAACTACTTTAGCAACATGAGTGTCAAACGAAGGCTACAGTAAACTTGGGTCCCCAGATCCCTGATGACTTTCTGTGCTGAGTGGATTGCCACCTATATGGTAGCTAGGGATAAGCTTGTTTTTCCCAAAGGGTATGACTATGCATTTTTTGGCGTTTAACTTCAGGCCATGGCTCTGGCACCAGTTATCCATTTCTGTGAGGCCCTTCTGGAGGATATCTGTGTCAGATGTGTTTTCGACTATGGCGCCCAGTTTGCAGTCATCTGCAAACTTTGTCAGCCATAACCCTCCTGTGTTTGCTTGTACTTCAGAAAAGTAGATGCCGAACAAGAGTGGACCCAGGACTGAGCCCTGTGGGACACCACTTGTGACAGGCTTTGAGTCTGACATGGCTCCAGCAACTCTGACCCTGTGGGTTCTGTCACTTAGCCAGTTTGCAACCCATCTTGTGATGTATGGGTTTACATTCAAGCTGATGAGTTTTTCGATGATACCTGAGTGGGGTATTGTGTCGAAGGCCTTTGCCAGGTCGAGGTAGGCTGTATGGACTGCCTTTCCCTCATCAATGGCCTTGGTGACTGTCTCGAAAAGTCAACCAAGTTTAAGAGGCAGGATCTGCCTTTGACAAAGCCAAACTGGGTTGGATCCAAAGTCTGCAAGTTCCCTATGTCTTTATTTATGAGTTCCATTATGATCCTCTCCATGGCTTTGCAGATGAGGCTTGTCAAGCTAATGGGGCGGTAATTTCCAGGGTCTGTGGAGGCACCGCCCTTATGAAGTGGGACCACAGTCGCCGTGCGCCACTCCTTGGGTACGTATCCTGAGGTGAGGCTAACATTAAACAGCTGTCCTAACTGTGGGTTTAATTCCTCGTTGAGTTCATCAAGCACACAGCCGGGGACACCATCCGGTCCCATGGATGCTGTGTTTTTTGCCTTAGTGAGCCCAGTTCTCACCTGGGCGTTGGAGATGTTTGGGGGGCTACAATCCTCTGGAATAGATATCTCTCCTTTGGGGGGGGAGAAGTTTGCACTGAACCTGTCAGCCAGTATGTTAGCAATGTGTGTAGGTTCAGTAATTTTCACATAATTTTGAACTAATTCTGAGCATATCTGGGAGTTTCCTCCTAGGTTTCTAACATAGCTAAAGAAGGCCTTATGATTGTCTTTAGAGTCCTTGGCGATTTTTCTCTCAAAATTTGCCTTGGATGATTTTATGAGAGCTCTTAGTTTTTACTTATAATGATCAAAGGTGTCTTACCTTTCAAGGATTTTGCTCTATCTTGTAGTAGCTTCCTCCTTTTGTTGTAGAGCTTGTTTATGGCTGGGGTCCACCAGACTGGATGCTTGCCTTTGGTACAGAGAGTCTTAGTTTTGTTTGGGATTGCCTGATCCATGCAGTCCTGTAGGTGCTGGTAGAAGGCATTTGTAAGTGATTCAGCGGTTTGAGTAATGTTTACCACTGGCTCAGGGGCCTTAAAGGAGACCACACTAGTTTTTAGAAGTGTGAAATCGGCTTTTGAGAAGTTTTTCACTGTGGTCTTTTTTGTTTCAGGTGGGGGCGGGATGAGGACCTCCAGCGAGATTAGTTTATGATCTGATCTCACCAGTGAGGGCTATACTTCCGGTGTTGAACATTTTGATCCCATGTTCGTGATGATGAGATCAAGTATGTTTTCTCCTCTTGTGGAGATGGTGACTAGTTGTTCCATGGCATTTGAGTTTATGAACTCCAGGAATCTTTGGGTTAGAGTGTTCGGGCTTGAGTAGTGTTCCCAGTCTATATTAGGGTAGTTGAAGTCACCTAGTATGATGGTGTTTGGAGATACATTTATCCCTCCAATGTTTTCAGGAAGGCCATGTGAGGTTCCTGAGTTTGAGAGGGTGGCCTGTAACATGCTACAAATTGCAGAGCAGTCTTGCCTATGGTTAATTGCACCTGGATGGTCTCCGATGCATCGTGCGTTGCCACCAACCTTGAGGTGTGGGTGTCCTTTATGAATATGGACACCCTCCTTTCTTGGTGTTGTCCGGATTTTGGGGCGGGAACGCATGATATGAGGTGAAACCTGTTAGTGCTGGGGTTCTCTCAGGAGCCTTGAACCAGGTTTCTGTCACAGCACAGACATCGATGTTCTCCATATTGAGAAGGGCCTCGAGTCGTGCATCTTGAGATTGAGACTTCTGGCATTGAGCAGCATTACCCTTAGTTTTTTCCTTTTGGTGTTCTAGGGTGGTAGGTTTAGAATTTGAGCCTTGCCTAAAAAGGCACTATGGGGTGGCAAGAGCCTTTGCCAATATCCGGAAGCCCAGGGTGACAGGTGCAAGCCGTCCCTTGAAGCAGCGTGGCTTGTCCAGCATGTCATCCCAGGCAGACAGACATTGGATCCCCTTTGAATGACACCAGAATTTAAGCCAATTATTAAAGCTGATCATCTTATCACTGTATTGTGGCATTATTTTAGGTGAAGGTAGGATACTGCTCAAGGTCAGGGTCATACCTGCCTGGGCTACATAATCGGAGAGCTCCTCGATGTCCCTTTTCATGTAGTCCAAGGAGGTACGTCTCAGGTCGTTGACACCAGCGTGGACAATGACTGAGTCGTACTTGTACCTGCTGTTGAGAGACCTGAGTGCTTGCGTTATGTGGCGGATTCTAGCGCCCGACAGGCAGCTTACTGTGACCTTCTCCTTACTCAGTCTGGTGAGCGGGACATCAGTGTGTCTGACTATGGAATCACCAATGACAAGTGTGTCTGGCATTTTGTTTGGCCTTAAGGGCTGTGACTGTTTGACACTCTGACTGTGTGGTCTATGTGTTGCATGTGTTGGGTCGTGAGGTGGTAGTTGTTTGGGTGTCTGCTTTGGTGGCCTCTGCTGTTTTGGTAAATTTTTGATCAGAGCCTCCAGTATGTCTTTGTGTGAGTATGTGTATGATTTGAAGTTGTGATGGTACCATGTGTGACTGGGTATGTATTGTGTGTGGTTACCTTCTCCTCCTGTCTGGTCTTGCCAGTCCTATGTTGAGAGAGCTCAGCCTCCAGTTTGGCCGTATAGTTGCATCTCTCGCATGTATTTGTGTTTTGTGGGAGAAGGAGAGGATTGTCTGTGTTACATGAGGCAATTGTAACATTGCCTCAATATTCCCAGGTTCACCAGTTGAGCTGGAGAGGACACTAGCAACTGATCCCTCGACATACTAGAAGTAGTAGATAAAGAGACTTTCAAAGGACTCGGGAAGTGGGTTTTAGGCTGGTGGGGTACTATCTATAATAAGAGTGCTTTATCAAGGTGCAAGTACTGTAGGAGTAAGTGCTAGGCTTTACAGATAGAGAATAGTCTACTTGGGAATCAAGTAGAGATGAACTTTTCAGTTATAGGATATGCTGGTTAGATCAGCAGTACAGCTCGAGGAAGGTAGTTCTAAGGGAAAATTTGAAGAGTGGAATTTAGATGTCGAATAGTTTAACCTTGTTTAACCACCGCTGCTCTTGTGTGCAACAGTGGCAACTCAGCTAACGCTTTAGCGTGTTTTATAGCAGGGGCTGAAGGGAGCTAGGAATTGGCCCAAAACGACCAATGGACTACTAGTTTCTGGCTGAAACTTCACCAAATCGGACAAAAAGGCAGCTCAGTGCTTCCCACTCCCACTGGTAAGCAAAGAAACTTCCCTCCTTCCTAATAAGGCAATGGATCAGTAACAGGAGCTAAAAACAAAGCCCAGGGATCAGCAACTCTGAAACTGGACTACTCTAGTTCAGTAAGGCGGGAAAACAAGAGATTTTTGTTTTATTACAGAGATAAGGAAAAAGAACAGACAGTAAATGCTATAAATGCTGTAAATCGGCTAGCGCACTTTAGTGTGTAGCCTACAGAAACAATTTGCAACAATTAGTAACTTAAAGTGCAATAAACAGTGTAAAATGCAGAAATCACTTAAAGTAGCAGTAAAACAGGTGAAATGCAGTCGCTAGCTTAATAACAGTGGGAAAGCCACAAAAATACTTGTATCTGGTAGAAAGTCACTCTTTTAGCTCTCTGCTGCTTGGATCACTCTGCAGGCCACCACGAGGATCTGTGCTGAGTTGGTACAAGCTGGAAAACGCGTGTTTAGCGTGTTTTATAGCAGGGGCTGAAAGGAGCTAGGAATTGGCCCAAAACGACCAATGGACTACTAGTTTCTGGCTGAAACTTCACCAATTCGGACAAAAAGGCTGCTCAGTGCTTCCCACTCCCACTGGTAAGCAAAGAAACTTCCCTCCTTCCTAATAAGGCAATGGATCAGTAACAGGAACTAAAAACAAAGCCCAAGGATCAGCAACTCTGAAACTGGACTACTCTAGTTCAGTAAGGTGGGAAAACAAGAGATTTTTTTTTTTTTTTTTTTACAGAGACAAGGAAAAAAACAGACAGTAAATGCTATAAATGCTTTTAAGCGGCTAGCACACTTGAGTGTGTTATTCTTATGAAGTCTGTGCCGTTGTGTAGACGAAAAGCTAACCGTGAATAGTGTGAGCTTAATAAAGTTGTCTAGACTTTCCTAAATGAGTGGTGCATGGCCTCCTTTCTGGAGTTGTGTTCTGCACCTAAACAAGTGGATTTACTGGTCTTCTTTGCATGCAGTTTTGATTTTTGTTTTCCACTTTTTCTCTGGCACAGTTTCTGGTTATTGTGTTTTCTATCTGGCTTTGAAAGTAATGATGACCGATGAGAATAGTTACCAAAAGTTTGAATAGCAGACACCTTCAATTAGATGGCAAATCATATCAAGTAGCTGAAATGCTGAGCACTAAGTCTGTAATATTTAGCTACTGGACAACTGAGCAATCTTTGATCAAGTTTAATTGATCAAAAACTATCTGGAAATCTGTTATGTCTTCTGCTGAATTGTTTCCATTTTCGGTTCTATAAGAGGACCTATCCCTCATTAGCTTTAAGAGAACCATTAAGGCCCATTTGTTTCACTTGACATTTCAATTTCTTGTGCTACGCCATTGTCTCGTATATATTTTATACTCCCCTTTGTCACATTTTATGTCTTCATCTGAAGTAGTTTACTTCATTTGATCTTCAACCTGTGGGTACTCAGATCCATATTGGATCCGACACGGCTGCATTTTCCAGCTATGGCTCTGAACTCCATGCTCCTCCCTCTACCCATAATGCCCTCAGTCTCCATTCTCCCTTCAGATCTCATTTGCTGCCATAGCAATAGGAACATGGTCCAAGCTCCAGAGTTTGTTGGGTAAACTGT
Organism: Protopterus annectens; assembly: GCF_019279795.1. Classification (NCBI taxonomy): domain Eukaryota; kingdom Metazoa; phylum Chordata; order Ceratodontiformes; family Protopteridae; genus Protopterus; species Protopterus annectens. Next base: position 194,792,924 of record NC_056740.1, read on the forward strand.
CTAAACATTTTTGAATTTCTTCCTTTCGAACCTTTCCTGTACCTTCTCTGGTTTCTTTGTAGCAAATTCTTCCTCTCATAGTCTTTTCTCTTCCTCCCTCTTTTCTTTGGTCTCTGTGTGTGCGCGTCTCTGTGTGTGCGCGTCTCTGTGTGTTGGCTTAGATCCTGTGTTTTGGCATGGTGGACTCCTCAAAACCCGGATTTAAGAGATTCACAGAATGTAGCCATAAGCTTTCTCTGGCGGATAGCCACACTCTGTATTTGGTTTGTTTGGGGGTGGCTCACTTCCAGTCCCCCTGTCCTATTTGCGCTGGGTTTAACCCCAGAGCTCTTAATGACAGGAAGGACAAACTAATTGTGAGAGGCTTTTTGCCCTCCACAGCAAGGACAGACGTCCCTCCTTCTCCGGCCAAATCAGCAGCGGCTGCTGCTTCTTCCCCTTCCTCAGCCTCAGGGACTCACCCTCCTGCCAGGAGGTCTGGGGGAAGGGGATAAGGTCAAGAAAGACCAGCCTCGTAAGCGCTCCTTTGACCGCTTGTCTGAGGCCGTTCCTCTGCTGAAGACCAATACTGTTTCCAGGCCTGCTTCACTTCGGCTCTGATCCCCAAGGTTTCCCCTGAACCTGAGGTCCCGATCAGCTGGTTGTCCCATAGGCCTTCCGCTCACAGGCTATCCCAGCCCATTTCGGCGTCGTCCTCCCGCTCCACCCAGATCCTTTCCGAAGTGGATATAGACAAGATGATGCAGAGATTTATCCGCACTCAAATTCAGATGGGGGTCTTGCCAGGGCCTTCTCCCACCGGAGCAGGCACCTTCCAACCAGTTTTCAGACCTCTTACTCCTCCTTCAATCCGACCAGTGGTTTTAGAGCTGTTTGATCCGAGGATGGTCGGAGTCAAGGAGTTGGTGCCGATGGTACCCTATACCTCGACGCTGGCGAGTGCCCTGACTGTTGGATCCGGGCTCTTGGAGCCGTAGCCTCGGGGTTGGATCTGAGGGGGTGCTCTCTGCTCTGGGCTTGTCGGAGAGGAGCAGTCCCCTCAGTGTCTCAGCTCTGACTTCCCAGTCGGAGAAGGGTATGATCTCCACCAGTTCAGCCCAGGAGGTCCATTCCCCCTCTGCATTCGATGTGGTGGAGAGTGTTCTCACAGGGTCAAGGCCTCTGTCTCATATTTGGTCTTTGCCCAGACCCCCCTGGCCTTCGTCCATCTTGCCCTCTCATGGACAGCCTGCAGCCAATGTTGCCCCAGGATGTTCAGTCCTGGAACAACCCACTTGTGAGGTCTCCCCAGAGATTTCCCCTGAGGAGCTCCCCCGCAAGCACACGTGCAAAACAGGCACTTGGACTCTCCTCCAGAGTTCCTCACAGAGGGCATGGCCTTGGATAAAGGGGAAGGTTCCCCAAGATCACCCCCCCGAGGATGTCTCATTTGGAGACATCATGGAGATCCTCCGCCAAAGGGGGGTGGTCTGCCCCCAAACCAACCTCCGAGTCCATGTTCTGGAGGCATTTGGCTTGGGCCCATTTACTTCTTGGGTGTCCCCTCCTGCTGATCCACTCGTGGAGCTAATAACATTTAGGGCATGGAAGAAGCCGGACACCATAGAACCCATACCCAAATGCCTGGAATAAGGTATTGAGTCCCCCTGCGGATAGACTTCTTTGGCATAAGGGGTCCCCTGTAGATGTGGTGATGTTGGTGGCTGCCACCAAGAAGGAACTCGCTCAGGAGAGTTCCAGGGTCCAGCCTCCTGACCAAGAGTCAAGGACGCTGGACCATTTTGGGAAGCAGGTCTATGCTTCAGCGACCTTCTACTTGAGGGTGCTGAACTATATGGCGCACATTTATTAGATTCCAGAGAGACCTGGTTAAGGAAGTCGCGGAGTCGACTCCGTGGTCCATGTTGGTGGAGGATAGGAAGAAGTTTGCATGAATGGCCACCCTCAATTTTGTTGCCAACACATCCATGCATTTGCTCTCCCATGCCATGGAGGGAGCCGCACGGGTGGCGGGGTCAGGCGTTGCCATTCTGCGCTACACCTGGCTCTGCATATGCCAATTCTCGGAGCCCTTCAAGACGTCTTTCACCAACACACGCTATGATGGTTCTTCCCTCTCTGGGAAGTAAGTCCGAGAGACTCTAGTCCGGCACGGGAAGGACAGGAAGACATTGTCTGCCATCGTACTCCTCTTCTCTCCACCTCAAAAGTCCTTTTCCAGGAACCAGCGAGGTCAAAAGGAGATGTTTCCGCAAATCTCAGGAGTTTTCCCGGGATGCTCAGGACTCGCCTTCCACCAGAGGCAGAGGAGGATACGATAGATCCCACCCTAGAGGCAGAGGGGGTCCTAGGATTTCCGTGTCCAAAGAATCATTCTCGGACAGACCTGGACAGCAACCCTGAGGAGTTGCCTGGCTGTCCATCTCTAGAGGCAGTTGGGGGTCATTTGTCACTCCACCCATTAGCATGGGAGTCCATCACAACAGAACAGTGGGTGTTGAGTCATATCCAGGGCCTATTTTGTCCCTTTCAATGACTCACCCCCTCCCAACAAAACCCTCCCAGACGTCCCACCCATGCAGTGGGAGGAAGCAGCAGTGCAGATACAATAACTGCTAAGAAAAACGAGTTATCCAACCAGTACCCCAAGACCAATTCAGTTTAGGGATGTATTCCAGGTTATTTCTAGTGCCAAAAAAGACTGGAGACCTCAGACCAATTTTGCATCTATCTCAGTTGAACCTGTCTGTAACCAAGACAAAATTCCAGATGGTCACAATCCAAGCCATCCTGCCCTTTCTGCATGAAAAAGACTGGATGTGCTCGATAGTACGCATCCTGGAGATCTATCACATCAAAATGCACAGGCGCTCCCGGAGGTTCCTCCGCTTCTGCAACTACTCATTGAGTTTTTTCGACCCTCTGAGAATGGGTTGCAGAATAAGATCAGTATGTTGCAGAATGAGATCTACGATACGTACCAGATAGAAGTCATAGGAGATAGAATGGAATCACTTTATGAAGCTATTAATGGTTATGAGAAGAGACTCTCTGCACCTAAGAAACGTAAATTGCAGAGAGACCTCCTTGATTTTCGAAAAGGGAATGTCTTTTTTTGGGCTAGAGAGAGACAATAACAAGTCTCTATGCAACGTGAAGCAACAACCAGACGTTATGGTGATGCGAGAGGAGGCGTGACTGATGATATATTCCCTCCCTGCTCGACTTCATCTCTGTTGGAGAGCAATGTTGACAGTAGAGCTTCAAATATGCCTGCGAGTACGGGAATTCAGATGGAGACTAATATAGTGAATACCGATACTACCTCACATGAGTGAGAGGTTATATCCAATAGAAATGTAACTACTAATCAGGTGGTTAGGCAAAGGGAGTTTGCACAAGGGCCATCTGTTACAGGTAGGAATATTAATCCTGTGACAGTATCCAACTTCTCGCAGGGACGTTTTTTATTGACCAATCCGCTTGCCATAAGAGGGAGAGCAAGGAGCCGAGTGAAAATGGGGTGGATACGTTGTCAATCCAGTGTAGAGGAACCTGTCAGGACAGGGGAAAAAGGTGAGACAGGTGTAGTCTTTAATATCTCCACACATGTGTTAACTGACGGACAACTTCAGCTTTTGAATAAAGGGCTGCATTTTATACCAGCACAGAAAGCTGATTTAACTGATATTCTACAAGACCTTAGAATGATTGGTAGAAATTTTACCTTTAAAGACTACGTTCAAAGGTAATATGAGTGAGCAAGATGTTTTTAAAAAATCTAGCACTTTCATTCCACCTCCGCACTCAGGTATTGACACATCCGTGGAAGTATGTGAGAGACAACTAAGGGAAAGATTTAAAAATGAAGTAAAATCTGCCTTCTTCAATAATGACGTCAGATGATTATGTAGCCTTACAGGAATTAAAGAATTTGTCCACAATAGAAATACTCCCTGCCGATAAAGGAGGTGGTATTGTTCTTCTAGATAGTGATGTGTACTGTAACAGTATGATGGTTTTATTGAGTGATGCTGATACTTATGCTGTTTATCAGCTAATGTAGTTAAGAGCATTATAGACAGAATAGAATTTTTGATCTTTTGACTAGCCGCATGATTAGTTAACCTATTTTTGAATATTTTAAGGTGGAACATCCTGTGATATCTATTGTATATGGACTGCCCAAAATCCATAAAAGTGAAACAAATCCTCCTATGCATCCGATAGCATCAAGTAGAGGTTGGGCCACTGAGCCACTGTCCATTTTTGTAGAAAAACATTTACACGCATTTCTTGAACAATGTGAGACTGTGTTAATGGACACTAAGAGTTTTTTGAGAGAACTGAGTGACCGCCTTGAATTTATTGATACTAAATGCTATTTTGTAACCTTAGATGTTGAATCACTATTCACTAGGATTCCTAATTCATGGGGCATTGAAAACATTACAGATTTATTGTTAAGTAAGGGTATGAGTTATGACAAGAGTTAGATTGTTGTGTGCCCTACTTGAGATTATACTTGAGAATAATGTGTTTATTTTCAATCAGAAACATTATTTACAGAGGACTGGCATGGCAATGGGCACAGCTTGTGCCAACAGTTACACCAATCTATCTCTAGTTCAATGGGAGACGGGTCATATTCTTTCTAATGTTTTTTGTACCTCAATAGTTTAGTATAAACGCTTTGTTGATGACATTTTTTGTTGTGGAATGACACAGAGGAACACTTACATGAGTTTTTGAGGTATATTAATACTTTTAATACCTTTCTTAGGTTTACACATAATTACTCTGACTGAAATTGAGTTTTTAGATGTTGAGTGTTCTTCCTTATTGGTTTCCTATATAAAGTTGTTGAGACAGAACACATATTATCTCTAGCCAATCTACACAACAAGAGTATGCATCCGAAACATACTAAGCGAAACGTATTGAGGGCAGATTTACTGTATTATGCGCCTATATAATCATGAGGAACAATTGAGAGCAGCACTGGGCACATTGAAACAAGAATTTTTAGACAGAGGTTATAAAGAGCATGACATTGATTTTGAGATTAGAGAAGCATGGAAACCTAGGCAAGATAGGTGTGCACCTTACTAAACTAAGAGAGACCTGGATCCTCGACTAGATAATGGTGGAATATGGATTCCTTCTGAGCCACGTATGAGTGATGACATAGTTAGAATGCCTCTCACTTTCTCAAGCAATACGCAAGTGGTTTGTGACGTCATCAAGAATAATTTGGATATTTTATCCACCATAAGTGGATTAGAGGGATTGATAGGTAGTACACCTCAATTTTCCTTTCGAAATAATAATAAATCTTTGAAAAGACACTTATGCTTTAAGACCAATGATACTCCCAGAACTACCACATCTGATAGATTAGGGACATATAGTTGTAGGAGGTGCACACCTTGTACCTACAGCCATAGAGGTGACGTATTTGTACACCCCATGTTAGGTTTTCACAGTTGTAACTTCTTTGCGGATTGTACAACGAAGAATGTTTACTTTTGCTACTGCATAGAATGTTACTCTTTCTGTATAGGCAAAACAAATCGCTTATTTAAGGAAAATGTCCTAGAACATCTTGGGGATATAAGAAATTGCAAATAAAGTAATGCCTTAGCTGTGCATGTTAAAAAGGAAGGTGCTAGTCATATGTTTAAGTTTCTAGTCCTGGAAATTGTTAAGATGAATATGAGGGGAGGTGATGTTAGAAATTAAAACTGAGAAGGCTGAGCAGAGGTGGATACTGCTGTTAAATGCTGACAGACCACCTGATTTAAATAACAGGATGTCACTTAAACCTGCCCTCAAATCAAGGAGTTTGAAACATTGATATTTCCTATATGCATATACTTATTTTTGCATCAAGCTCATTGATTTTTTGAGTCTGACATATTGATTCTGTAGGTTAGTCAGGTGTAAATATATATATTTTTTACAAGTATTTTAACAAATGTGCACTTGCTCTTTTAATTTTTTTTAAGTATTAATTAGCAATTCAAGGATTGGACAGTTTGTATTCCATCATATTATAAAAATGAGTATGTTTGATTTTATATGTAGTCTGATGAAGCAACTGTTTTGGTTGTGAAAGTGCTTACTGTTCTGTCATCGAGGATTAAAGTTCTAATGTGTTTTTACTGCCGTGTATAACCAGCGTGTTTTTTTTATGTTTATATGTTCCTCCACTTCTGGCTGGGAGCCAATCATTACCAATTTCTAGCCCTCCCCTTTGGTCTCACCATAGCCCCCCCCCCCCCGTGTGTTCACCAAAGTTATGGCAGTGGTAGTGGCTCACCTGAGGCTTCAGGGCATTCAGGTCTTTCTGTACCTGGACAATTGGCTCTTTACCGCCCCTTCAGAGCATCTACTATGTCAAGCCAGGGACTTCTTCCTTCTGTTATCCAACAAGTTGGGCAATACTATCAATTGGAACAAGTCAGCTCTTCACCCAGTCCAGGTTTTAGAGTTCATTTGGGCATGGCTGGACACAATACAGTCAAAGGTGGTGTTCACCTCAGGCAGGATACGCACCTTGAGGATTCATGTGTTAACATATTCTGCAGACCCACTCACCCACAGCCAAAACAGTCTTAAGAGCTTTAGGCTCTATGGCAGCCACAATAAATCTTCTCCCCATGGCACGGCTCCACATGAGGATTCTACAGTGGACTTTAGCGGTACATTGGTCTCTGTTAGACCTCCCTTTGTCCTTTCCAGTGAGGATCTCGAAGGCATGCAAAAGCTCCTTTTGGTGGTGGATTCAGTCCCCGGATCTCCACGAAGGATGTCCCTTTCAACCTCCTCCACCCCAAACCACAGTGACCACGGATGCCTCCCCCGCTCGGGGGGGGGGGGCATTGCTCGGGAAGGATGGTCCAAGGCATGTGGTCCCCTCACGAGACCTATTTGCACATCAATGTCCTAGAGATGAGAGCGTTTTTTCTCCCGTTGCAAGCCCTACATCCTCATCTTCCTCTGGGAACGATTGTATTTCAGACAGACAACATGTCGGTAGTCTGGTATATCAACAAGCAGGGGGGAACCAGATCTTACCCATTATGCCGAGAGGCCATGAGAGTGTGGGAATGGCTGTTTTCTGATGGCAATGCATATCCTGGGATGGTCCAACATCTTAGCGGACAGGCTCAGCAGATCCATCCTGATGCCCTATGAGTGGTCTCTGAAACCTTCAGTAGCAGAACAGATTTTCCTAAAGTGGGGTCGCCCTTGATGCGATCTCTTCGCATCTCCTTCCAATGCGAAATGCAGCAAGTTCTTCGCTCTGAACCCCCCTGCCCGGGGAAGCCCCAGAGATGCTGTGATTCATGCTTGGCCTACCAGTCTATTTTATGCATATCCTTCTCTGCCCCTCATGTCAAAGTTTCTGCAGAAAGCTTGAAGGCTGGGGAGCACTGTGATCCTCATCGCCCCATTCTGATCTTGACAAATTTGGTTTCCCTTAGTCTGGTCTCATCTAGTTGTCCCTCCATGGACTTTGGATCCAGTCCTAGATCTGCTCTCACATCCCTCGGGGAATCCCTCATTCAGACCTGGACAGTCTGAAGCTCACTGCTTGGCTGCTCCAGTTCCCATGATTCGTAGAACTCCCGGTTTGACTTCTCTGGTTAAATCCATTCTGGGGGTGGCTCATAAGTCATCCACTAGGAAAATCTATCGCAGTAAATGGAAATGTTTTTCGATATGGGCCGTTCAGAGGTCTTTGGATCCTTTCACTGCACTACGTCTAGCGGTTATAGAATTTTTAGCTAGCATTTTTCATCAAGGCACTAGTTGTTCTGTGGTGAAAGTCCAACTACCTGCAATTTCTAATTTTCATGCTGGGGGGGGGATATGTCTTCTTTAGTTTCTTTGAAAATCTGTAAGACCTTTCTCAAAGGTGTCTTCCTCCTCAGACCTCCGGTTAAGGATCCCGTTCCTCCGTGGGACCTCACTTTGTTGTTGCAGGCGTTCGTTTCCCCTCCCTTTGAACCTGCAGCCTCTGTGGATCTGCAATTTTTGACATGGAAAATTGCTTTTCTGGTTGCCATTACATGTTAGAAGGGTGTCTGAACGTCCCTTATGTGATCTTTCACAAGGATAGAGTCTCATAACGTACTAATCTGTCTTTTCTTCCTCGGAGGCTAATATCAATCAGACGATCAATTTGCCATTATTTTTTCTGAACTATCAGAACAAAGGGCAACACAAATTACATTGTTTAGATGTTCATAGGCAGTTGAGATTTTATTTACACAGGGCTAAATCTTTATGCAAGTCTGATTAACTTTTTGTGTCCTATGCCAAGCCCTTTTTAGGCAAACCTGTTTCAAAAGTGACTATTGCTCACTGGATTTCTCTATGCATTGCCCAGACTTATTCAGATAGAGGTTTGTCTCTTTCAGGAAAACTGAAGGCTCATTCGACTCGATCCATGGCTACGTCTGCGGCCTTTTGGTCTAGGGTCTCCTTGGATGATATTTTTTCAGCTGCCACTTGGGCCTCATCTCACACCTTTATTTCTCATTATAAGCTGTATTTGGTTTCTACAAATAGAGCATCCTTTGGCTCTGCAGTGCTCCGGAATATCCTTCCATGAGGACTTCCCAAGGATTAGGTAGCTGGGGACTCTGGCCCACAGGCTGAAGGTCAAATGAGGTAAACTACTTCAGATAAAGAAGTTATGTACTCACCATAACATTCCTTCTGTGTAGTTCTACTTCATTTGTCTTCAGCCGTTCCCCCTTCCTTCCCTCTGATCTTATCCTTCAGGATACTATATGTCCCTTGTTCTGGTCCCTTTCTGTCGGGATCTTTGCTTATGCTGGGAGTTGAGGGATCTGGTAGTAAGTTATCTTGGAGGATAAGTCCTTGTGTGGTCGGGTAATGGTTATATGTTGGGCAGCAAACTCGATCTGAAGGGAGACTGGGGGCATTATGGATAGATGGATGAGCATGGAGCTTGGAGCCGTAGCTGGAAAATGCAGCCGTGTCACATCTGATATGGGTCCGAGTACCCACAGGTTGAAGACAAATGAAGTAGAACTACTCAGATGGAACGTTGTGGTGAGTACATAACTTCTTTTTTTCTCTTATGTTGCTACTTATTTTTAAAGCACTGTAATACACAAGGGCTTGAAATTCCCATTGCAAATAACAAACCTAATTAAATTAAATTCCTAGGTTCTCATAAAAAGGCACCCTACAACTTGCAGCTGGATTTAACTTGACAGTTGATGGGTGGAGCTGCCGTAGAATATATTTTTTGTGTTGATAAGAATGGACAAAAACAAACTTCTTCACTGCGTTCACAAATGAAAGTGCAGTGGCACACTTGCCCATAATTTATTATGTACCATGCATCCCAGTAATTGCTAAAAGAAAGGCAGGTAAAGGTACATGTTCAAGTTAATGCCAGTCATAACCCTGGAGACAGTTAAATAAGGGAGATTGTAGTGTTTGGGATGGAAAGAATACTGTAAGAAAGTTACCTTACTAATCTGAAATAAATAATTTACACTTCTATCAAAACAGGTATTAAGATCAGTGTGACAAGCAGACACCTGCTTATTAATAGTAATCTATGACAAAAATATAGATTTCCTTGAATCTGATCGAGGTACAGCAGTTAGCAACACAACACTTAACACCTACTGTTTAGTCTGGTTACATGGTCATACAGCATAGAAACCAAAGAGTAAAAATGCCACACAAACTAATTAGTAAAAACTGCAAGAAAAACATAGCCAAGCTAGAGTTTTCACTTTGTGATACCTTAAACCTCCTGTAATAGAGGCCCATGGGATATATGCAAATGACCCCTTAAGGCCCTCAAATGTTTCATCTTTATGGTAGGAGGAAGCTGCCATGACATGTCCATTGATGGTGTCCAGTTTGCTAGCTTGTGGTGTTTAGACTACTTGTGGTCTGTGGCAGAGGAGGTGCAGAACTAGGCGAACATGTGAATCCACCCTGTCAGAGCATAATACATATTGATCATGATATGTGTACAACCTCCCTCTATATCGCTTCTGTAACCTTGGCCACTGCCTTCCCCCTTTATCCACTTGGTTATCAGTTGCAGTTAATGGTATGCACAGTCTCCCACATTTCCATACTGTAGCTGTGCCTCTACATAGGGCTGTAGAACCTCATCCCCCTATGGCATGTCTTTCAATATTTCCAGTCTACATGGTTTGCCCTCACCACAGCCATAGGCAGATGGTATTGTGCTGCGCCAATGTCATGGATTTCCAGTTACACATACAGTATATCAGCTGCCTATCTGTCTCTGATATCCACCAGTGGGGTTGTTCTTGTTGAGGTACAGTCCTCTACTATTTCATTGTTTCATGGTTCTAACCGGTGTTAGGTGAAATGGTATTGATACGTCATATCATATTAACAAGAGCCCATTAGTGCAGTGAGTATGCTAATGAAGAAAATTAATGTCACTCTCTGTGAATTGCTCGCAGTGCACTATACAGAGATATTGTCAGCAGCTGTGCATGTCAATATGACCACAAAGTATATGACTAGTATGCTTTTGAATGCAGGTTATGTACACCAATAGCACTGTGGTGCAGCATTACAAATAGAGTACTATATTGTATGACATGGTCCACAAATGGTTGTCCATTCTCAGGAGGCTACAGTTTTGTTTTTCGAATGGAAATGAGTGGGAGGCCTTGCCTACTTTAGGTATTGTGGAGTACAGGGCTAAGGCAAGGTTTGCCAGAGAGAGCACTGGGACATTAGGGAGCACCAGCTGAGCAAGTATTATGACCTACTGCAAAAGGGGATGCCTGTAATTTGCTTGCTTGGATAGTGAGTAATGCCACTGGAATCACTCTTCTGGTAAGCACAGCTGACATCAGTATGGGGATCTGAGGTTGCAACACTGACTGCTTCGTCAACAGGAGGCAGTGGTTCAGGAGAGGGAAACTTAAATGTATCACATGCATCTATTCCTGTCATTTTATCTTCTACTTTTTTAAGTGTTGTATATGAATATGTAAATGTAGAAGTACATACTTTATTTCCAGTTGCAGATGAGCAGCAGCTGAAAATGGATGCGTGTTAGAGAAGGCAGGATGGGTATGTATGCTACTTGTATCAATCCACGGTACAACTATGACTGTGTTTACAACATGTGTGTGTAATATTTTTTTCCTTCCATAAGTCCAGTCACAGAAGATGAGTACATGAGGCCTCTGTTAATTCAGGTATCACTGGCTGATGCCATTGGAACTGGATCACCAGTGACAGACAGATCTTCTTTCTGTAGGTAAGTTGGGAGAGTCACTGGTGCCCTCTGTGACCACTTTTCAAAAGGCAGGTGAAGGTTCCTGTTCTGAAAGTGAACCAGAGGGGTCAGCTGTAGGTTCCAAGCATCATTTGCTATTCTGATGGCTACCAAGATGTGCTAGTAACTGTATATTTGCTTTGACAATGTGAAACACCTGTATGCATGGCTTGTGGTGTCCCATGACAAGAAGAGCTTGCCCATCAGGGAAGAAACCAGCCTATTTGAGTGGCCAACCAGGGGAGTGATTCCTGGGTTTGTTGCCCTCTGTGCTGGCCTGGTATGGTATCCAGCCATATTATGCACATACCCTATTTCTATACTAATATTTTTCCTCCGTTATGCATTAATTCCCATTCCTTATTCATTGACCAACCCCCTTCATCACTGCCATCAGCCTCTGTATGTCTGTGTCCATCGATTGCCCTCCTAACCTTTTGTATAAACTACCCATGTCTGAGTTTGTGTCCTGTGCTTGTCTGCTTATCCCTATTATCTGCCCATTTCCCTCTGTCCCATCCATAGCCACTCCTCGCTACTTCCCCCACTTTCCCTTCCTTTGTAAAGCTTACAGCAGGACTCTTTCCCTACCAAGAAAGAAACAAGCCTTCTTCGCCCATATTTCATACCTTAGAGTTGCTCTTGTGTGTTTCTACCTGCTTGCCATTCCTACTTCCCTGTGTACTCCGTTTCCTCTTCAAGTTTATGAACATGGTTGGCAGTATGTTTGTAGATATCCACAGTGGTCTGTCTGATGACTTATCTACTGTTCTTCTGCCAGGAAAGTGAGATGCAGCTATGTGACACTACATGGTAAGCTTATGTGCCCAATGACTTAGATGTATCCATCACATCAGTCACATGCCCTACCATAGTGCTGTTTCTCCCATTATATTGCACCTATTTTTAATTATGCTGTCTTTTGCTCAGACTGCTGGTGCAATATATGTATGATTAGCTCTGTGGCTCTTCTTGAGTATTAATAACATGCCATGTCTAAGAAACCATACAGACTTATAAGAAACAGCAGTATACTTGTGAATTTGTATGCACTTTTGAATCAGTAAATTCAGAAAAAAATAATTATCTAGGTAATTAATTGTCAGCTCCAGACTCATATGAGCTTCCTTAGCTAGCAAGTATAGTGTTCATATTGTTTTTCATACACATCTTTTCTGCCTGCATCTCATGTAATTAAACATACTTTTTAAATGCACTTGCCCTGGAGTCCCAACCTACAAACTTTACAGATGCTGGTATTCATAAACATAGTGCACAGAGGTGTACAAGCACCCTGTGTAGTATGTTTATTATACTGCCTTTCAAGATGTATTTATTTGTATATTATTTATTTATTTCTACTCTCGAGCAGTTAAATGAACTGGCCATAAAAACTTGGCATTTTTTACTCCTATCCTGGCCAAATGGCATCAACAAATGTATATACATATACACACTGCTGTATGTGTGTGTGCATGTATATATGTGTGTGTGTGTGTATGTGTGTGTATGTGTGTATGTATATATATATATATATATATATATGTGTGTATATAAAATAGATACAATTATAAAAATACACAGTAGTTATTAGTTCAGTTTTTTTTATTTACCCTAAACAAATATAATTACCTGATAAATCTGAACAATAAGAAATATATTCACTTTGAAACCGAGCAAAATAAAAAATAATCCTGCTGATGATTGTGATGATGATGACAGTTATCCCTAATTTCCTTAATAAAACAAATATTTACATATTTTCAACATAACTATTATTGGATGAGTTCTAGAGCTGCAAACAAAAGACAAAGCTGTTACTATTCTTGTTAGGGCATACTGATACAGAGGGGAGTTTTTGCAGATGTGGTTTAACCAGGACAGTTGAACTTGTACCTGTCTGCATGATGAGATTTTAGCAGTTTGTGAAATTCTGGTTATTTTGTGTATTTTGTGGCAAAGCATTCTGGATGCTGGAATCAACTTTGCTAAATACTTTCTCAATAGCGGCTAAAGTAAATGGAGGTCTTTGTGACTGGAACCTCTCATGGCTTCTCAAATTGAAAGTGGAATTTCTAATAAAGAACTTGTTTCTAAGAAGAAGAAATACTTGTTATTCATTAGTTTGAGTATCCAAACATTGCAATACTTGCTGACAAGCAAACTATGATGATCAGCATTTTCAAATGTACATTGAGGGTCTAAAATATTTGCTTTAATCAGTTTGCTTTTTTCTTTGTCATGATAGATTGGATCAGTTTATGGCAGTGATAGTACTGTATATGGACCTGAAGCCATGTTGTGTCTCAATAAGTGTGTCATATTTGGTAATGTATTCCAGGATTTCATCATATACCGGTTTCTCAAGGATTTTTGCCAGTGGGCAAACATTTACTATAGGTGTATAATCATTAAGTGAGGTGTGGTGAGATACCTGATGTACAGGTATTATAACAAAATGCTTAAAGCTTGGTGGGACTGAGTTGGTTGTTAGGTTGAGGTTGAAAATATAAGTGAGTAGCTCCATTAGAGTAAATTGGCTGACTTCCATCAGCCTAGGATGAAGGTAGTGATTGCAGTTCTCAGTCATATTTAGTTATCCTTTGTTAATAGGATTAGTCCCACTAGGCTAGTGTCCTCTTTTTGGAGGAGACCTGAGGTAGTATTTATAATATTAGGGGAAACTTGTTCAGGGCATCAGAGAACTTCCCCTACTCTGATACGACACTCGATATGTGAGGCCATTGAATGTGGTGCATCTGTTGCATTCTAGTTTAGTGGCAGCTGGGAGAATGGCGTGGGAAGATGGCGACAGAGGGAAACAATTGAGGCAAATGCGAACTTCATGGTGATGCTTACTGTTTCAGAGGAAGAAAAAGTTACCTGAGATGTGGAAAAAGGAGATTGGATGGAAGATTTTGAGGAGATCTTCCAGAGAGCGTTGTTTGAAGGGTTGAAAGGAGAGGAAGAAATGATAATTACAATTGTCTAGTCGGGAGGGTTGCAGGATGATATACTGGAAAATTTATTAGAACAGAGTGAATCGGAGACAGGAAAATCTGTTTTGTGGGGCAAAATAATGGAAAAGTTAAATAGAAGGGAAGAAAAGAAGAAATCATTAGCAAAGATAATAGGAATGCAAAAAGAAACAGGAAAGGAGAAAAAGAACATGTAAGAGTTAGAAAAGAAGACATATGTCATAAGAATCCAAAGCAAAGAAAAGTAGAATTGGTCAGGAGTGAGACTTGGGACCAGTTAGTAGTGCCTTTAGGCAGAAAATCACAGGAGGTAAGGGCTTTTATTTTACTTTAAAAAGAGACATACTGTGACATTTTCTTTGAGACTGCTGAGGTGTTAGATATTTTAAAGGAGTATGGAGAGAGAGGACATTTATCCTTGGAACATTTATGTTGTAAAGACTTTTTTTATGAAATAGAAAAAAATAGCACACAGTTCCAAACAGTAACAGAGAGAGAGAGAGAGACTGTAAAAACACATGTTAACTAAAGAGTTTCTGTAATGAATTAATGGACATTTTTAAATTTCTTGATAATAGAGGACTTTGAACAGGTGCTTGGGATTTTAATGTGATTTTGAAAGTGGAGAATGGCAAAACTGTACATATTCCAAGTATGACTGATGTTGATGGACACAGAGCCATTAAGTACTAGAGACAACTGAGAACAATTTTTTTTTCTATGTGAAGGAAGGACATTTTGTAAACTGTGATAAAGATATTTATGTGGGGATACTGGTCGTAATGTAAAAATTTGTAAAAAAATTGTTTAGAAATCTAAGTAAAGAGGACGTGTATGGATGGATTATGAGAAGGAGAGAATGTTAAACTGAAGATGAACAAAATATAAATGAAAAAGAAATATTTAAACTAGAAGAACAACTAAAAGGGAAGAAAGAAAGTAATAATAAAAATCAAGAAAAGAGTTTGGATAATATACAACAAGAGGAGAAGGACAGTGGAACGGATATCAGTAATGAAGGAGATATACATTGGAAAGTAGTTAAAAAGAAATTATGATTGAGAAATATACGAGTTAAAGATAGGAAAAGAAAATTTCAGGAATTAAGAATAAAAAGTTTAGAAGAAAGGAAATAGATAAATACAATATAGATAAATACAATATTTTTTTCTAGACTAAAAAGAGCAGTAAATATTCTTAGAATTCTATCTATTAATGCTAATATTGTTAAGAATAGAGTTGAGAACTGGAATAATAGAACAGTATAGTAGGTGTGATGTGGATTTGATGGTATTAGAAAATAATAGAATTTTAAATAAAGTAGAAAGAAAACAATCGGAGACGTTATGGCCTGGTGGTGTAATATGGAACTTGGGGCACAAAATTTTACAGGGATTGCTATATTGTACAGAAAAGGAATAAGAATTTTAGATTATACCTTAGATTAGAAAGATTGATGGAAGTGGACTGTAGACGGGAAGGAAAGGTATATAGGTTATTAGCAGTATATGCATGTGTGTTATATAAAGAAAGGGAGACATTATTTTTTAGATAAGTTAAATTATGTCATAGTGAATATGGATATCATAGTAATGGGATTTTAATTGCAATTTAAAACATAAGCAAAAATACAGAATAGATAAGAAAGCAATGGAAGAGATAATAAAATGTGGAAATCTAAAATGTAAAGCTTAAAAACCACCACGGGTGACAGGACTTGGTTCAAAGGATCCAAAATTTGTCCAACTGAAGAAAATCACGAGCAAAATAGCTGAGAGATATTCAACAACTTTAACCTATAAGAGCTCGTATAGATGCAATATTGCAAATTTTTAAAGCATTTTTATCAACATTTATTTGTGCAATGAATTTCACTAGCTTGCTGCTAGATTTGTTATTACGGATGTCACTGGTGCTTTAAATCTGTAATTAGAGCAACTGTAATTGAAGTTGAACTAATTAGTTGTTAACTTCAAGTAGTATATAACAATCCAGTTTGGTAATGATTCTGCATCTTGAAAAAGCCTGGTAGGAACCAGGCGAAAGCGCTTGACTGATTTTTTTTTACCTTTTTATATTTCTTAAAGAATAAAAGTTGTTGAATATCTCTCAGCTATTTTGCTCGTGATTTTCTTCAGTTGGACAAATTTTGGATCCTTCGAACCAAGTCCGGTCACCCGTGGTGGTTTTTAAGCTTTGAAATCTAAAATGTACTGGAGTTAAACAAGAATACATACCTGAGAGGGAGATTTCAAACAGAAATTATTAGCAGAGACATTTTGTTCAGCTTATTTAGCAATGCAGGTTGAAACAGGTGAAAATAAAGAATATATTAAAATAGTGAAAGGTATTAAGGGAATGTAATAAAAAAGTGGAATAAGAATAGTCAAGAAGATGCAATAAACTTAACAATGAGAGATTTTTATAAGAACATGTCAGAATGGTGGATAATATTCAAAAAGAAGCGTAAGATACATCTTGTATGGAAGAATGAAAGAAGATGAAAAGATAAAAAGGAATATGGACAAATTCAGATATATGAAGTAGTCTATACAGGAATGAAAGGGATTATTTTAGAAAAGAGGTAGAAACCGATCAAAAATTAAGAGAAAATTAAAGAGCTATTATAAAGGCAAAAACATTTTTGCAGGGAAAGAAAGAAGAGGTATCACCATGTTGAAGTATTAAAGTAAACGAATATACTGGTATAATATGAGAAATGGAAGGTAATAATGAAAAGTTTGAAAAAGAGCAGTCTAAAATAATATTGCAGTTACACATGTGAAAGAGATGGTAAAAGAAAGAGGATTAAAAAGGAAAACTTTAATGGATGGGAAAACCAGTTTTTAGAAGAAATAAAGAATTGGAACAGAAAATTGTAATAGCAGAAAAATATAAATATAAGCAGATGAGACATGTATGGATGGATTGTGAGAAGGAGAGAAGGTTAGACTAAAGTCAAACAACAAAATTAAATGAAAAAATTTCAACAAAAAGGGTAGAAAGAAAGTAGTGATGTAAATCCAGAAGAGAGTTTGGATAATATACAAAAAGGGGAGAGTGGAGCAGATATCAGTGATGAAGATGTACACTGGAAAGTAGTTAAAAAGAAACATACAATTGTAAAATGAGTTAAAGATCGGAAAAGAAAATTTCAGGAATAAAAGTTAAAGGGAAATGGATAAATAATTTTTCTAGACTAAAAAGAAGAGCAGCAAATATATCTATTAATGCTAGGATCCTCATTATGAGGTACTTTTCCAGCCTCTCCAGTTGTTGCAGGTGTCTAGTGAGGTACATGCCAAATGGGGCATTTTACTCTATGATTGGCCTAATGAGGGAAGAGTAGATGGAGACAATGACCTCTTTCTTCCTAGATGCAAAACCCTAAGTAAGGAGATGTGCCACATGGAAGGACTTTCTGACCACAGTGGCAATCATCATCCTCCTCTTTTGGCTGTTCCCATTAGGGGTCGTCACAGCGGATCATCTGTTTCCAATTCTTTGTTATTTCAATAGCAGAAATAGGTAAGATAATAGAGTATAACTGTAAATACAACAGCTGGAGTGGATAATATAGGATATGAAATGTATGTTAGATTAATGTTATGGCAAAAGGAATATTAATAAAAGTAATTAATGAAATAAATTATGTGAAGGTGTGATGAGATTTATATGGAAGAAGGGAGAGAAGAAAGAAATTAAAAATTGGAGACCTATAATGTTGAATAATTGTGACAGACCTATAATGTTGAATAATTGTGACAGACCTATAATGTTGAATAATTGTGACTGTAAATTATTAATGAGTGTAATACAGAAAATATTAGAAGATAAATTATAGGTTCATAGGTTCATAGATTAGTACTAAGCTAACTGCCCTTGCGAGACATTTTAAGCCTAGCCAGTTATCCCTTGTGAGACTCAAACCCTGCATCTTGTGTTTGTAAGGCAAACACCTTAACCATTAGGCCACTCTCCCAACCCTTGATGGAATAGAAAAAGATGTTTATGTGGTTAGACTGAAAGGAATTCAGTAAGTATTAATGATAATTAGGGAAATAGTAGATGATTATAAGAAAGGACAAAAACAAAATTAATAGTAGCAGATATAAATAAAGCATTTGATTCAATAGAGCATGACAATTTATAGCAAATAATGATATAATGCAATTTTACTATAAAGATTAAAAAAAGAATGTGAATTTGTACATAAAAATACTAAAATTAAAGTTTTAGAAAATGCTTGGTTTGAAGAAATAGAGATAAGAGAAGTAAAACAGGGATGCCGAAATGAGTAGCATTTTGTTTATAAAGATTACAAATTATGTGATAACAGGATTAAATGAAGAGTTAGATGAGAATAAATATATACAAGAAATGTGGTAAAGTATTCTAGTATTATGTCCTATGCCGATGATGTAATATTAATAGCAAAAAGGTGAAAAATGAAAAAAGTAATTAGAAATGTATATGATAGATACGTTGGATTAGATGTTAATAAAAAATGTAAAGGTTTAGGAGGGGATAAAGAATTGGAAGGTGTACAGTTTGGGAAAATAATATTAGCATTATTAATTGAAATTGGAGAGTATGAGATAAAGGAACAACGAGAGAAAATCTTGAGAGATTTAAAGGGACTCGAATACGTGGAGTATAAGTTGCCATTAAATAAGAAAGTACATTTGATAACTATAATATGGATGGGAGTATATATATATATATATATATATATATATATATATATATATATATATATATATTTATATATATATGTGTATGTGTATATATATATATATATATATATATATATATATATATATATATATATATATATATATATATATATATATTTTCCAAGAGAGGTGGAAAACAGTTTATTGAAATTATTTTTCAGTTTGTTTGGGGATCTAGTTTAATTCCAATTCAAAGAGGAATTGTGTATATGGAAAAAGATAAAGGGGGTTTGGATTTATTAAATCCAGTAGTGTATGAAGCTTCTTTATATAAGGTTCTGAGATGGATAAGGGGAGAAGAGAATAAGATGTAACAAATATATTTAATGAAAAAATACAAAAAAGAATGGAAGTTAATTAAAATGAATAAAAGAGAGAAGGAATTGAAAAATGAAGAAATAAGTAAGTATCAAGAAAAAAATAAAAGTGTGGAAATTAAGAATAGACAGAATTGATGAAAACAGTAAAAGTTGGTACAACAGTATTATGAAACACAATTTTTATGTGAATCCTTGGGAACTGTTGACATAGGAGAAAGTTAGATATAAAGCAAATAAACAGATGGTGTATGGAAAATGCTGCTTATTTATTTATTTTACATTTGTTGACCGGGCTAGTCTAGCTGGATATATGTCCATTTTCAGTAGAGGCCCGGGGAGATAAGCTCCGAAATTAAAAATTCTAATGATACTAAATAAAATCCTATTAAAGAAATACATGTAAAGTAATCGGATAAAATTAGATAAAATTAAGACATTGTTACTAGTGACATAGTTATAAGATATAAACATGCAGTAGTTGGGAAATAAACAAAAATATTGTAGCACATGACCTACATGGAGAATGCTATCAAATGTACAGAGAGTAGGGATATAGGAAAGTAAGAAGAAAAGTAAGTACACTTGGGTATTACAGATGTGAAGTATAGTCAGGGGTCAAGAAATAAAGTTAGTCAGGATTAGTACAGGGGCACAGCCATTGTGTTTTGAGGTATAGCTTGAGTTTCTTTTTAAAGAGAGATTTTGAGGGAATAGACTAAAGTTCAGAGGGAAGCAGGTTCCAATCTTTTCCAACAGTGTTAGAGAAAAGAGAGTCTCTGGCCTTTGACTTGACAGTATCTATAAGAAGTTTGTGTGCAGATCTTAGGGACTTTAGGTTATGGTATGGGTGAATAAGAGTAGATAGTATAGGTGTTTTGTCAGGTTGATAAAGAATTTGATGGGCTATGCCTAGTTGATTAATTTTAGTTGCTGCTGAAATTCAAGCCAGTCTAGTTGTTTTAAATTAGTACAGTGGTGGGTTCTGTAAGGGTTTCCTGTGGCAAATCTGGCTATGTTGTGGTAGGAGTTTTCTAATTTCAACAGATTCTTTTTTGATAAGTTGGTAAATATGGGAGAGCCATAGAGAAGGGGTGAGAAGGTGAGAGTGGGCTATAGTTGTTCTAGATTCTGGAGTGAGGAAAGGTTTGATTCTGTAAAGAGAGCCTATTTTCTTAATAGTTTTCAATGTGTTGTCTATATGGGCATCAAAGTTAAGGTTGTTGTCAATGGTAATGCCTAGTAGTTTGGTAGTAGAATCTTGTGATATAGGTGTGCCATTTTTTGATGTTATAGTAAGGTCAGTGTGGGGAGATTTGCTGGAAGGTGTGAAGAGGAGGAGTTTTTTTTGGGTTAAGTAGTAGACGGCGTTGGGAAAACCATTCTTCTACAGAGTTAAATGTGTTGTGTGAGGGAGTGAAGGTCTGATACAGATGTGGCTGAGCAGATTAGTGTAGAATCGTCTGCGTATTGTATACATGTAGCTTGGGGAGCAACTTGGTGTAGGTCATTGATAAATAAAGAAAATAGGAGGGGACCCAGTATGGACCCTTGTGGGACACCAATGTTGACAGGTAGCTGGGAGGATAGAGTGGAGTTCCAGAGTACTGCTTGATGTCTGTTATTTAAGTAGGACTTAAACCAGTTAATAGATTGGGTATCAATTGACAAGGATTGAAGAATGTGTATGAGTATTTGGTGGTTGACAATGTCAAAAGCTTTGGATAGATCTAAGAAAAGTGCAGAGGAAAGGGTGTTATTGTTGCAATTTTTGTTGATTGTGTCTGTAAAGGAGAGGAGGGCAGTGGTGGTACTGTGGGATGGTCTGAAACCATGTTGGGTATTAGAGAGCAAGTTATTCTGGAGAAGGTGGTGAAGCAGTTGCTTGTGGATACACCTTTCCATAATCTTAGATAAGGGAGAGAGAAGGGCTATAGGGCGGTAGTTGGAGATTTCAGTAGAATTTCCACCCTTATGAAGTGGGATAATGTGGGAGATTTTCCGAAGTTTAGGGACATATCCTTCAGTGATGGTTCTGTTTATCAGTATGGAAATTGGGTAGGCTATTGATTTGGCTGCTAATTGCAAGTATTCTGTGGGTATTAGGTCTGCAGAGGGAGTACATGGTTTGAGTTTTTTGAGAAGGGAGTGGAATCAGGATTTATCAGGATTTCTTATGGAGATTGAAAATAAATAAGTTGCCTGTCAAAGGAAATATACCTTGTATAAAATAATTAATGAGAGAACTTAACATGGAAAATTAGAAAAAAACAGAACATGTTTTTAACATCCAATGAAGAATGAAAGGAGACTGTGTGCCAAACCAGTAACTCAGACTTGAAAACCAATACAGGCATAGCTATACAGAGCACACAAAATGACCAGTTGCCAAACCACCAATGTGGATTTATTGGCATTTAATAAACGGTGGTGGTTTGGCAACCGGTCATTTTGTGTGCTCTGTGTAGCTGTGCCTGTATTGGTTTTCATGTTTTTAACATGTAAAAGAGTTAAAAATTTATGGGAAAAGATAATAGTAAGTAAAATAGTAAAGAATTGCAAGACTAAAGAAATCCGTATGAACCTGATTGTGTATGTTTCTTATGGAAAGTATAGTAAAGAATATGTCAATAATGTGAATAAAAAATATTGGGTATAATTTGACAATTTGAAATGATAGGTTAAATAAAGTTATGCTCGATGGTAAATGGATATTACTAAATGTAAGAAAAATCAACTGCTGGTTATGGAGAAAAGAGTGGGAGCCTATACGAATGTAAATTCTTTAGTAAGTAACAAGGAATATAGTATGAAATGTCAGCTCTTTTTGTAAATATGTGTATTGTAAATAAGTTGCAAATAAAAATCTGCTTTTTTGATAGTTGCTTGTGCATCCACCTGAGCTGCCTCCAACTCAAGCAGATGGGGCATTGGTTTAACAATTCATCTGAAGAGTAGCACACTCAGGAGGAGTGCAGTACCTTCGTAATTTTCTGGACATTGAAGTTTCCTGACTGAACTATCCATGCTGCCTGAGAGAGACCTGAGGAGTCATAATGATCTGGTTATGCTCTTTGACAAGAATGTTATGTCCTGATGATCACTGCTGCAGTACACTTGGCTATATAGGTTATATCCTGCCAAGGATATAACAGACAGCTTCCAAAGCTTCAGGACAACTTCCATACACCCAAATTGTCAAGTAGGTTGAGTTGAGCTGACTAAAAGACAACTTTGGGTGTGAAGGCCTTCAGAACTTTACTGCCACCAAAGAGTACATCCTCTGAGGCTTTTGAGGATCAACAGCTGGCTTGTGCTTTCCTTTGCCTGGCAGATAAGTTCCCCTTAGGGAAAAAAAATAAAAAAACTTCTATTTTCTTAATTTTGTTGATGTTTTTATTACTTTCCTGTTCAAGAAAGTTAATTGAAAGCTAGGAGTGTTGTATTTTAAAAGACTGTCTTGAGACTGTACTGTACTTTTAAGCAGAGCATTCGTTTTTTTCTGTCCGTTTAAAAGAAGTGTAAATTAACTGAAAACATTTCTTCAGTGGAGAAATTATAGTATTTACTGGCACTTGCTGCTCCTCTTCTCTGGAAAAGAGTCTCTCTTTTGGCTTGACCATGGAACAGACTACCGGTGTTGTATTTCATCCTTCTTCCAGCTACAAAAATAAAGAAAAGTTAAACTAACAACCTTGGCTATTACAGCAGGCTAGCAATTTACCTCTGACATTGGTGGGTGACTCTGCTGCACCTCTTTGTTGTACCTTAGACCACACATATTTTACCCCAGGTCCCTCTGCTGTAATGCCTATGGCCACTATGGACCAAAGGTTAGCCACATCCTTTGCAGCTTTTGGGGTCCCCTTGGTAGGCAAGGGAGAGCCACTCTTGCCAGTTCTGGGAGAGGGAACAGGAAGATTTTCCTGTTGTGTCGGAATGCTGTGCCCATCCCTGGGGAATCAGCTGCTGGCAGTAGTAACACTGTTGGCTCCATTTTTCAAAAGAAACAGAAAACCAAGCAAGTATTTACTTCTCCTCAAATTTCTTTGGATAGGAGTAGTTTATTGGGTCTGGCTTGGGGTTTAATTCAGGTATTGATCCTTCTTGTAAAGTAATTACTGGTAATAGAAAGAGGAATTCCTCTTTTCCTGGAGAGATTCAAGATTCTGACTGTGAGCAGGAAGATACAGGGAGAGGTACAGTTTTTTCCTCAGATTTCTGATTCAAACTCAGTGGAGAACTCAGTATTTGATTATCGCTGTGGGTGTTTCTCTTTCTCTGAGACTATTGCTAAAATGTGCCAGTGGCAGAACTCTAAGGTTTCTCCTTCCCTCTGAAAATACTGAATTGTTACAGAAATATTTTCCAGAACCTACACCCATTCTTCTTGTACTGTCTGCTTTAGAGGATGTGTGTGTTGCTGACTGCAGTATTTCCGATAGTCAGCAAGCTGCCCCCTATAAAGGAGATAGGATGTACAAAGTTTCTCAGTCTTTTGAATTTCTTTACACTATTCTTTACAGATGTAACTTTAATTGATCTCACTGCTGCTAAGCATTTAGTTAATTCCAATCCTAATCTTTCTGATAAGGCTGGGAAAATTACTGATAGGTATGAGAAAAACATTATACATATGCAATTTTGAATTGCCAGGTACATATGTTAAAATCTGCTGTGACAAATTGCAAAAGTATCTACAGTTTCTTCTTCTGTGGAAAAATATGCTTTAAAAATGACTTATTCTGTGGCACAGGTCACTACACATTGTTTGCAGTGTGTTGATATTATAGGACTATGGGCTACTGTTACTGTTTTGCGGAAGTCTGCATGACTGCATTCTCAGAACCTTCCAGATGATATATACATGAGATTTTAAATTCTCACTTGAATATAGATTTGGTGTTTGACCCTCTGCGGCAGAGATGATAAAAAGTGTGATGAAAGGGCAGCCCTCCTTTTCCAAATTATCCAAGGGATTTTCTATCTCCTCATCTAGTTTTGGCAGAAAACAGAATAAGCATTCTCAACAAAAGTCATATAAACAGACATTTAAGAAGAAATGGCAAGTGGGTTCCAAAAAGAAGTCTCAAACTTCCCAAAACCAAGGACAGTCCAAGTCTGAATGACCTTTCAAGAGACCTTTTGATCCCATCTCACCTGGGCCCCTTTTTTCTTCCAGAAAGTCTGAATCTCCATTTTTGTTTGGCAACAGATTGTTTCAGACAAATGGATTCTTAAACTCATACATCAAGGGTACAGATGCAGTGGAATGAATTTCCTATTTTGCAGGAGGTATTCTTCATCCTCCAGATCGGGCTCTTTTTGTTTTCACCTGTTTTTCATCACATGTCTTTCCACGGAGTGATATAACCAGTTTCTCCTTCCCAGGTGGGGAAGTGTTTTTACTCAAGGTATTCCTAGTGCCGAATAAAGAAAATGCTTGGAGACCAGATCTGAATCTTTCTTTCCCAAAGCTGTTTGTGATAGTGCCCAAATTCAAAATGATTTTACTTTACAACCTGTTACCCTTTCTTTCTCTTCCAAGTTTCCTGGAAATATTAGACTTAAAATTAAAAGATGCTTATCCTCACATCCCTATTCATCCAGACTTCAGAAGTTTCTTTAAGGCTTTGTGTAACTGGATTGCATTATCAGTTCTCTACCTTTACCCTTTGGACAATCCACTAAGAGTGACAACGTGTCTAGCTCCAGTTATACCTCATTGAAGACTACAGGATATCCACATCATTCCATATTTGTAAGATTTTTTTTTTTATCTTTGCAGAGTCTTTTTCAAAGTGTCAGGAATCTCTTTCTTGGGTGAGAGATCTTCTACACAAGCTAGAATTCCAAGGAAACATTCAATAGCCTTTCTTGACTCCTTCACAGGAGATTGTATTTCTGGGATGTCAACTAGACACCTTGGTTATAAGAGCTTTTCTTCCACAATTAAAAAAAAAAAAAAAAAAAAAAAAAAAAAAAAGAGAAGTTTATTTACATCTATTTCTAATGTTTTCCACTCAGACTTCATTCACTGTGAAGGAATATTTCAGGAATTTGGGTCTCGTAGGTTCATAGGTAAGTACTAGGCTATCTGCTCGAAGGCGTTTATAAGCCTAGCCGGAATGTGTTGGCTTTCGCCGCCCCCTTAGATTAGTTCCCTGTGCCTCTGTCCAGCAGAGCCATTGAAGTGATCCCTGGGGTAAACGTTCCGTTTCCCATCCACTTGTTTAGGTTTCTCTTGAAGAGGGTTAGTGATGAGCTCTGCCTAATGTAAATTGGAATCTTGTTCCAGAGCATGGGAAGTCTCTGGGACAGGAATCGGTCCCTCCAGCACATCCTATTTATTGTTTTGGTGAGGTTTAGATCCCTGGAGCTTGTGGCTCGAGGGGATATGTTTTTTTTTTAGGTGGAGCATGTCCATCAATTCTGGGTTGGACATGGCCTTGTATGTCAGGCAGTGATCACCTCTGAGTAGGTGGTATGCAACCGAGTACAGCTGGAGTTTCTTCAGTCGAGCTGCATAGGGCATCTGCTTGAGGCCAGTGATCCTCTTGGTGAGGTACTTCTGTGGTCTTTCTAGTTGTTGCAGGTGTCTTGTAAGTTACATCCCAAATGGGGCATTGTACTCTGATGGGTCTGATGAGTGATGCATAGAGGGGCCCAATGACCTCTTTTGATCTGGATGCAAACCCTTTTGTGATTAGTTGGGCCACACAGAAGGATTTTCTAACCACTTTGGCAATGTGATTATCAAAGGAGAGGTTACTATCTACTTGGGTCCGCAGATCCCTTATTACATCTTCTGTATTTAGGGGGCTACCACCTATGTGGTAGTTTGTGGGTACTTTGTTTTTTTTCCAAAGGTGATGACTATGCACTTTTTGGCATTTAGCTTGAGGCCATGGATTTGACACCAGGTATCTGTCTCAGTGAGACCCTTTTGGAGGATGTCTGTGTCAGACGGAGAGTCAGTTATAGCCCCTAGTTTGCAGTCGTCTGCGAACTTGGTCAGCCATATTCCTCCTGTGCTTGTCTGTACCTCTGAGAAATATATGCCGAACAGGAGGGGTCCTAGGACTGAGCCCCGGGGAACACCACTTGTAACCAGTTTTGAGTCAGACCTAGCTCCCGCAACTCTTACCATGTGGGTTCTGTCCGTGAGCCAGTTGGCAACCCATCTCGTGACATAGGGGTTTATGTTCAGGCTCGTGAGCTTGTCTATAATACCTGAGTGGGGAATGGTGTCAAAGGCCTTTGCAAGGTCTAGATAGGTTGTGTGGACCAGCTTTCCCTCGTCTATAGCCTTGGTAACTGTCTCAAAGAAATCCACCAGGTTTAGGACGGATAATCTGCCCTTAACAAAGCCGAACTGGGTAGGGTCCAGTGTTTGAAGGTTTCCAATGTCTCTGTTAATGAAATCCTTGATGATGCGCTCCATAGCTTTGCAGACCAAGCTAGTCAGGCTTATAGAGCGATAGTTCCCGGAGTCCGTTGTGGCTCCACCTTTGTGGAGTGGAATAACCATTGCTGTGCGCCCCTCTGTAGGCATGTAGCCTGTGGAGAGGCAGAGTTTAAACAGTGTGTTTAGGCGAGGGGTTAGTTCATCTTTGAGCTCGTGTAGGACGCAGCCTGGGACACTGTCCTGTCCCATTGATACTGTGTTTTTGGCTTTGGAGAGGGCTGTTTTAACCTGTCTGTGATGTCAGGGGCACTGCATTCTTCTGGTATAGCTATTTCAGTCGGTTCAGTGTATTTTGTGCCATTCTGCACCAACTCCGAGCAGATATGAGAATTGCCACTTAGATTCTTGACATAGCTAAAGAATACCTTGTGGTTATCTTTGGAGTCCGTGGCAATTTATTTTTCAAAGTTAGCCTTGGATGATTTTATGAGGGAATGTAATTTCTTGCTGATACTGATCGGGGTCGTCTTCCCTTCTTGGGATTTTACTCTTTTCTGTACTAGTTTCCTCCTTCTATTGTATAGCTTGTTTATGGCAGGGGTCCACCAGACTGGTTTCCTTTTCTTGGAGGAGTGAGTCTTGGTTTTGTTTGGGATAGCATGATCCATGCAATCTTGTATGTGCCCATAGAGGGGTCCATCAGACTGGTTTCCTATTCTTGGAGGAGTGAGTCTTGGTTTTATTTGGGATAGCATGATCCATGCATTCTTGTATGTGCCCGTAGAGTGCATTAGTAAAGGATTTTGCAGCTTGGACAGCGTTATCCTTTAGCATGGGGGCTTTGAAACTTTCTACCTCGGTCTTAAGTAACGTGAAGTTTGCGTTTGAAAGGTTTTTCATGGTGGTTTCTTTGACAGGGGGTGGTGGTGGGATGTGGATATCCAGAGTGATTAGTTTATGGTCGGATCTAACCAGTGAGGGGTTTACCTCCAGTGTGGAATTCTGGTCGCCCATGTTGATGACCAGGTCCAATATGTTCTCACCTCTGGTGGGGGTGTTGACCAGTTGGTCTAGGGTATTTGAGTTTATAAATTCTAGGAAATGTTGGGCAAGGGAGTTTGTACTTGAGTAATTCTCCCAGTTAATATTTGGGTAATTGAAATCACTCAATATTAGGGTGTTTGGTAGGACTTTTATGTTTCCCACTGTTTCCAGGAATGCCGAGTGGGGGTCCTGGGACATGGTGGGTGATCTGTAGCAAGCTATAATTTGAATAGCAGTTTTGCCCATTGTTAGTTGCAAGTGGATAATCTCTAAAGCATCGTGCTGTGCCACTAACCTGGAGGTGTGAGTATCCTTGATGAATATGGATACTCCCCCCACCTTTTGTATTTCGGTCCGAGTTTTGTGGTCGAAATGTATGGTATGAGTTGTAACCTGGTAGTACTGGGGTACTCTCTGGAGCCTTAAACCAGGTTTCTGTTACTGCCCATATATCGATTTTCTCCATACGGAGGAGTGCCTCGAGTGCATGCATTTTGAGGTTTAGATTTCTGGCATTGAGTAGCATTACCCTCAGATTTTTGTTACTTGTGCTATTTATGATGGTGGGTTTGTCTTTTTTGAACCTTGCCTAAAAAAGGCACTATGGGTGTGGTAAGAGCTTTGGCCAGTATTCGAAAGACTAAGGGTGACAGGTGCAAGCCGTCTATAGCGAAGCAGCGTGGCTTGTCGAGCATGTAATCCCAGGCTGACAGACACTGGATCCCCTTTGAATGACACCAGAAGCATATCCAATTGTTGAAATTGATAAATTTTCTCTATACTGTGGTACCATTCTTGGTGAGGGCAGGATCCTTCTCAGGGACTGGGTCATACCGGCCTGGGCTGCGTGATCAGAGAGCTCTTCCATGTCTCTCTTCATGAAGTCCAGGGAGGTACGGCTCAGGTCATTCACTCCAACATGGACAATGACAGAGTCATATTTGTACTTATTCTGGAGTGACCTGAGTGCTTATGTTATGTGGCGGAGCCTGGCACCCAACAGGCAGCTGACAGTAACCGCCTCCTTGTTCAGCCTAGTGAGTGGGGACGTCAGTGTGCCTGACTAAAGAGTCACCTATTAATAGTGTGTTGGGTATGTTATTTTACCTTGAGGGCTGTGATTGTGTAGCACACTGTTTTTTTGAAGTATGTGTTTCATGGTTTGTGTTGGGGGAGTGGAGGTTGCTTGGATGTCTGCTTTGGAGGTCTCTGTTGCTTTTGCAGATTTTTATTTAGAGCTTCCAAGTATGTTTTCTTGTATTCATCATCTATGATTCTGGTGATGATCCTAGCAAGACTTCATGTGAGAATGATACAGTGGTAGCTGAAATATCTTTGATCCCAACATCAAAACCCTTTGTCTTTTCAAATCCCAGTGCTTAGGAGTTACCACAGTTGCTTCATACTTTGGGGAGCAGTTTCAGGAGGGATAAAAGTACAGGGGATGTGGGACACAAAGGACAGATGCAAACAAATAAATATCAAGGAGGTGCTTGTTCTGATCAAGGCAATTCACTGTGTGAACCATCTTTGATCCCCAGGACCTCTTCAAGCGGTTAAAGAGAATATCATAGTCATGTGGTACATCATCAAATAAGGGGACACAGGTTATATCCACTTTGCAGACTAGCCATGTTAGCTTGGAATATAGCTTCACAGCACAATCCCACTCTACAGACATCCTACATTCTGTCAGAGCAGAACTGTGTGGCAGACTAGCTGACCAGGGACAATCCTCATGAATGGGAACTAGATCAGGAGGTCTTCCAAAATTTGATCCATCTGTGAGGAGTTCCTCAGATAGAAATCTTTACCTCCTCTCTGAACAATCTTCTTCTTCTTCTTTCGGCTTTTTCTCAGTTAGGGGTCTGTCCGATCATGATTGGCAGTAGAGTTTTTACAGTGTCTAGTTGCCAGCCTGGTGCCCAACCTTCCACGGAAGGTGCACACACTCACACCCAGGGCCAATTTAGTGTCCAGTCCACCTACAGCATGTCTTTGGGATGTGGGAGGAAACCAGAGCACCCGGAGGAAACCCACGCAACCACAGGGAGGATATGCAGACTCCACACAAAAGGCACCCCAGCTAAGGATCGAACCGGAGAACCTCTTGCTGTGAGGTGACAACACTAACTGCTGCACCACCGTGGCCACCCTCCTCTCTGAACAATCAATCGGCAAAATTCTGTTCCAAAAATCCATGCAAGATGAAGAAAATGCCTTTTTCTTTTGTTTGGACAGGAATATTCCATGTTTTTCCACCCTTTCCACTAACATCCAGGTTCTTCTGAAGATTCAGCAGGAATCCTCCAAGATCATTGTGGTGACTCCTTTCTGGCCCAGGCAACCATGGTTCTCCTTTCTTTTGGAAATGGCTAGGGGCATTACCACAAGCTTTCTCACAAACTGGATCTACTCACATAAGAACAGGGGTGTTTGCTACACCCTGACAACAATCATCTTCATTTGACTGCGTGGATGATAGGATCTTAATTCACTTTAGACACCAGTTTACTGACGACATGGAGCAGGTAGTAATGGAGGCAAGAAAGCCTGCCACTAGAAAGGTATATATTAGCAAATGGAAAAGATTTTCTAATTGGTGCCAACAACATAACCACACCCATTCAGGGCTAGTTGTTCTCTGGTTTTACAATATTTGTGTGAGTTACTATCCCATGGCCTTTCTTATTTCGCTGTCAAGGCTCATTTATTGGCCATTTCAACATGTCTGCCCATGAATCCTCCTCTTTCAATGCAGTCTTGTATCAAAATGCCCTTGAAAGAAAACTGCTGGCTCCTCCTTAGGATCTTACTTTTGTGTTAGTGAAGCTAACACTTGCTCCATTTAAATCAGATAATCTGGCTGACTTGAGGTTCTTAACATGGAAAATAGTTTTACTGATTGCTTTGACCTGTGCAAAAGGGAATCTTAGTTGCAAGCTTTTGTGGTGAGTCACCCCATCCCATTTTTCATAGAGACAGGTTTTCTTTGAGAGGTAATTCTTTTATGTCTAAAGTGGTATCCAAGTTTAATTTAAGCCAAAATATCCATCTCCCCTTTTCTTTCCTGAATCTTAAAAATGAGGGAGAAAGGATACTTCATACCTTGGATATCCACAAGACAAGTCCGATGCTAACTTGACAGAACTAAATTGTTCAGATTATTGGATCACTTGTTCATTTCTTGTGATAGTAAGAAGGGAAAATGTTTAAAAACTGACTTTTTCCAAATGGTTGTCTAAGGATATTACCTTTTGTTATTCTCACCATAACAAAACTATTACAAGCAGGGTCAAGGCTGTGACTGTACCATGGTCTTGGCATCAATTATGGCTTTTTGGAAAGGGATGGATTTAGAAGTATTCTAGAAGCTGCTAGTAGGTCCTCTGGTAAGTGCTTTTATAAAGCACTATAAGCTTGATTCCTTCTCTAGGTCCAGATCAAGATTTGCCAGGGACCATTCTCCAGGGGCTCCTGGTCTCTTCTCCTTCCACCTCCCAAATGTAGTTAGCTATGGTACTCTACCCATATAGCCAAGTCTACTGCAGCAGTGATTAATATATTGAACATAATACAGTTGTGTAAGCTGAACTTACCATAACAGTAGATGTCCAAATGATCACTGCTGCAGTAGCTTCTCCTTTTTTCCACCCTTCATTTTTGATGCGTTTTTTATGCCACAGAGTAGACATTTATTTTTTTGTTAATGACTTTGTCCTTTCAGGGCTCTCACTCTCTCCTGGCAGGAAAGCTCTGAAGGGCTTTGTGCCCAAACTTGTCTTTTGTTCAGCTCAGCTGGAGCTGCTTGTCAGTGTAGATACACGGAATGTGGCTTGAAGCTTTTGAAGCTTTCTGGCTGTTGTATCCTTTTTTTTCCCCAAATACCTTTATTGTAGGATGTAGCCCATATAGTTAAAGCTAGTGCAGCAGTAGTCATTCAAACATCTACTGTTATTGCAAGTTCAAAATAGATAGTTGTACTTTCTCCTTAACTCACTTGAAAAGCCTTCGAGGAAAACACTTTGAGTACATGGAAACGCTGGTATTTCCTTGTGTAATAGATAAGAATGTTGCCTTCAGTGGCCTTTCAGGTACCACAGCATTTTTCCTAATTCCCTGACCACTCTGCTCATGTCTAGTAACATTCTGAGGGTGTAATGTGCAACGGACTTTATCATTGAACTGCTCCTCACTTCTGCAAGGAGATGATTTCAGCAGGATACCACACCCTCAGGCAGGACCAAATAGCTGTTTTCCTGATCTGTATCCATGAAATCTGACTGTGCATGTGCTCCAAGTGTATCCAACTTTCTCTTTCCCCCAGGATGGGTATGTCATTCTCCCTGCTTGCACCTAAAAGCTGTCTGGGCACTATTCAAACTTGGGTCACCTGAGCTATCGCAGGACTTTATCTTCCTACTGCACTGGGGAAGGCTCTTTTCTGTTAATGTTTTGAGTAGGTGTAGCTTCCCCCAAAGGCTGTTAAGTGGTCTGCATAGGTTCATAGCAAGAATATGGCATCTAGGTCCAAAGAAGTCATCATTCTACTGTACTCGGGCCTCTTCATATACAGCAATGAGCAGAATGCTCCCTTCAGTATACATCTTACCTCAACGTATTAGTTGCAGATCTGATGTCTGATCTGACTCAGTTTTCTTCTAGACTTTTAGATCTGACTCTTGAGCTCCTCCCCTTCAGTATAATGCCCTGTGCCACTGTATTACCTCAGATCTCATTTACAGCTGTTAACAATTCGGACGTGGGTCACACTGTCTCAATCTGTGTGTTGTAGTTTTTCAAGCTTTTGTATGTAAAAATTAGACTGCTTTTTCTTTGTAAGCTAACTTTTTTCTTTTTCTATACCCCTTTCTCCCTTTACTCTTTTTAGCATTTTCTACTTGGTTTCTACCCCTTTTCAGGTATTTCTTGTTACCATTGCTAGTAACCCTTTCCTTTTCTTACCTAGAAGTAGTGTCTATTTTACTATTGTTGGTAATTTTTTCTTTTCTTTCTTTTGCTACAAAAAAAGAGGCGGGGGAGTTCTTTGGGAGTTTTTCTTTCTCTCCCTTTGACTTTGTCATTTTTTGGTCATGGCTGAGACTCCAACTGGATTTAAGAAATGCACTTCCTATGTGCACAAGATACCCAATTCTGATGCCCACATGGTGTGTTTTTACTGTTTAGGCCAAAGCCACATGGATTCCTCATGTCAAATATGTGTTGGTTTTAATACTAGGTCCATTAGTATAGGCATAATAAACTCGTACTGGAGAGCCTTTTTCGTGCTTCAACTCCTGCTTAGTCTGCTTCTGCATCAGGGGCTCAAATCCCCTCTAGAAAGTCTAAACCTTCTTGGGAGCACAAGAGATGCTTGGTCCCCAAAGTCTAGTTCGATGTTGGAGCCGCCTGCCAAATTGCTGAAACACTCTGATCTGACGACTTTGGATCTGATGCTGTCTGTTTCAAGATCAATTTGTCCCCAGAGCCCTCGGTTCTCACTGGTGTCTATCTCTCCACAGCTCCTACCCCCTTTTTTCAGGAAACTCCCAGGAGGTTGTCTTGCCCTCCATTCACTTCACCATCTGTCAGGTCTTCCTGAAGTCTCTCCGATGCTGATGTGGCTGGGATGATGAGGACATTTTTCAAAGTTCAGATCCAGATGGGGGTCCTACCGGCTCTGGCTTCCATCGGATCCATGAGCTTTCAACCTGTTTCCCATCCCATCCCATCGGTTCTCCTTCTCTGATCTGACCAGCAATTTTGGAGCTGTCAGATCTGAAAGCCCTGAGAGTCGAAGTGTCATATCCGAAGACAGCTTTTTCCTTGACTCTGACTGTGTCCCTGACTTGTTCAGCACCAACCTCCCTTGAGCAGGAGGAGTCTCAGAGCCAAAGCATCTGCTCTGGATCTGGGGTGGGGTATCTTCAACTCCAAGGGTTTCAGAGCCATTGGTTATCCTCAGAGCCTTGGTACTAGACAGCTTGGGTCTGACTCTTCCCTCAAAACAGAGATCTGGGTAGGGTTGGAGCTTGACGGCTCCTGGAGTTTCCGCTCTGATGAGGTTGGCTATGGATTATCCTGGTCCCTCTGCCTTTGAGGTGGTGGAGAGGGTATTTTCTCATCTGAGATCACTTTCGACTCTTGTATCTTCAGATCTTAACCATGTCCCTCCTATGAATATAGCTCCTGAACCCCATTTGCCTATTCCTCAGGAATAGCCAGTCTGTATGAGCTTCCAGGCAGTTCCAGTCCAGGAACTTCCCAGTTCTAACACTTCTCCAGATCATCCCACTGAAGAGGTTCCCTGGAAGAGGTTGCATAAGAGGAGACACTTAGATTCACCCTAGGAATCTCTGATTTAAAAACACTGATTTTGATGAAGGGCAAGATCACCAAGATCACCACCAGATGACTTCCTTTTGTTGACATTCCAGAGATCCTTCACCAAAAATGTAGTTGGTCATCCAAACCCCCTTCCCAGGAGGAGTTGGCATTCCTAGAAGCATTTGGGTTTGTGCCATCTATGTCTTGGGGTACCCCCTTGGTGGATGACCTCATAGACCTGGTCTCCTGCCAGGCTTGGAAGGATCCAAATACCGTAAAACCATTTCCCTTTTGTCCAGACAAGATCTTTGCTCCAACCAAGGACAGATCCTTTTGGAGTAAGGAAATTCCTGTAAATGTCATGGTGGTTGTGTCAACCACAAAAAAGGAGCTGGTTGAACAGAGCTTCACTGTCTGTCCCCCAAATAGAAGAGTCTAGGGAATTGGACAAGTTTGGAAAATTCATCTATGCATCAGCGACCTTTGCCTTATGGTTGTTTAATTATTTGGCACATTTTACTAAATTACAGAGGAACTTGATTAAGGAACTCTCTAACTTTACCCCTGGGTCCATGTCGGCAGAGGAACAAAAGATTTTTTTCTCACAACTGGCCACCCTCCAATCCTTATCCATTGCATTCATGACGTTAATCTCTCATGCAACTGAAGGTTCCTCATGGGCCCCAGGTTCAGGCATTGCCATCAGGAGACATGCTTGGATACATTTGTGGGATTTTGTGGAGTACTTCAAATCTTGTTTTATCAATGCTCCCTTTGATGGATTTTTCTTGTTTTGTTAAACAATTTCCTGTGGTGAACAAGATGGAAATTCCTTATGTGCCATGGAAATTCATTTTTCTACCCCACAATGGTCCATTTCCAGGAGTCAGTGCAGTGAGAAAAAGATGTAGTTCCAAAAATCCCAAGGTCCTTTTCAGGATTCATAAGGGGAAATTTCTTCCAGAGGCAGAGATGGAAATAATAAGAGAAGATGCCACTCTTGTGGCAGAGGGGGTCCGTAAAACCAAGAGTTCCAAGATTCATTTTTGGACAGGCCCTTTTGGTGCTCTTGAAGGGTTGCCTGTTTTTCTGTGGAAGTAGTTGGGGGACCCTTGTCTTTGCACCCAGACACCTGGGCCGCCATCACAAAAGATTCCTTGGTGCAAAGGATCATATCCAGAGGTTAGTTCATTCCCGTTTTACAAATTCCAATGACCAAATGTAAATGTTTCCCTGATGTACCACCCAATCAGAGAGAGTTAGCATCTCTAGAAATTCAAGTTGCTAGACAAGAGAGTTATCCAAGAGGTCCCACCAGACCAAAGAGGATCCAGAGTTTACTCAAGGTTCTTTTTACTGCTAAAGAAAACAGGGGACCAGAGACTGATGTACCACCCAATCAGAGAGAGTTAGCATCTCTAGAAATTCAAGTTGCTAGACAAGAGAGTTATCCAAGAGGTCCCACCAGACCAAAGAGGATCCAGAGTTTACTCAAGGTTCTTTTTACTGCTAAAGAAAACAGGGGACCAGAGACTAATTTTGGATCTCGGTCAGCTGAATCATTTTGTAAAGAACTCCAACTTCTGTGTGGTCACGGTTCAGTCCATACTGCTTCTTCTGTGGAAGGATGACTGGATGTGCTCTATGATGAGTATTATCACATTAAAATGAACAGATGTTCTCAGAGGTATTTGTGCTTTCAGCTGGGGGGCAGTTATTATTATTTCAGACCCCTCCTCTAGGGTGTTTACAACGTGTATGGCATTGGTGGCAGCTCATCTCAGAATGTGGGGATTCAGAGTGTTTCCTTATTTGGATGGATGACTCTTCACCACTCCAATCAGAAATATACTCAAGGAAAGCAGGAATTATGTATTCCATTTGTGTCCGTCCCTGGGGATCACAGTCAATCTCTCCAAGTCCCATCTTCAGCCAGTTCAAGCCTTGGAGTTCATAGGAGCTCACCTGGACACTATCAGTCAGTTGGCTTTTCTGACACAAAAGAGTTCACATCTTGAGACTACATGGCATTCAGATCTTATCATATCCTTTTCCTCTAGCAAAACTGTTTCTTCAAGCCTTAGATTCAATGGCTGCAGTGATTACTCTATTACCCACTGCTCGGCTTCACATGTAAATTCTCAAGTGGACTACGGCAGTACAATGGCCAATTCTTCAACAACCTTTGAGTCATCCTAAAAAGCTTTCTCAGGTTTGTAGGAACTCCCTACTTTGGTGGTTCCAGTCCAGTGACATTTGTCAAGCATGTCCCTTTATCTTTCCTCCCCCAGTGGCCACGTTGACCATTGATGCCTCCTAATTGGGGGGGGGGGGGCATTTCTTGGGGCAGACTTTTCAAGGCACATGGTCCCTAGAAAAGACTGACTTGCATTATAAATGTCTTAGAGATGAGAGCAGTCCTTTTAGTGTTGCAGGCTTTTCAGAACTCTCTTCCTCTACGGAAGGTTACTATCCAGACAGGCCAATGTCAGTAGTATGGTACATCAACAAACATGAGGGAACCAGGTCCTACCCCCTTTGCCAAGAAGCAATGAGAATTTAGCAGTGGGTGATCTCTTCCACCCACTTTCTGGTAGCAATGCACATATCTGGGAAATCCAACATTCTAGCCGTCAAGCTCTTCTCCCTCGGGGGGGGGGGGGGTCACCGAGAAATGCTGTAATCCACGTTTGGCCCTCTGGTCTCCTGTATGTTTACCCACCCTTACCTCTAATCCCCAAATTTTTTCAGGAAGCACTCCAGTTGAATAGTAAGGTTATCTTCCTTGCCAAGTTTGGTTCCCCTTCTTGGTGGTCTCATCTTCTATGTCCTCCTTGGACAATGGACCCCAGTCCAGACCTGGTATCTTATCCCTCAGGGATGGCTCACCTGGGCATTCTTGGCCTCAAGTTGATCGCATGGTTTCTGCAATTCCAATGATGGCTATACAGTCCAGGCTTTCTTCTCCAGTTCACCAAATTTTTAACATTCTCCCAGAAACCTTTGAGGAAAATATACAAGAGTAAATGGAAAAAAATTTCCTGTTGGGCACAACAAAGAGAATTAGACCCCTTTACTGCTCCCGTTCCTGCTGTTTTAGATTTCCTTGCTTCAGTTTTTATCAAGGAGGTGCTAGTTTTTGCTAGCAATCATATGTAACTATCACACTGGAGATGATGCCTTCCCTCTAGCTTCATCCAGACTATGCAAACTTTCCTTAAAGCTACTTGCTTAGATCTCCAATTAAAGATCATACTCCACCTTGGGATCTTACACTTGTGTTGTAGAGCTTGGTTCAGACTCCCTTTGAACTTACAGCTAAGTCTGATCTCAAATTTCTTTCTTGGAAGACAATTTTTCTTGTAGCTATTATTTCAGCTAGGTGAGTTTCTGAACTCCAAGCACTCTCTTCAAAACTGCCTTATTTGATTTTTCATAAAGATAGAGTAACCTTATGTACTGATCCATCCTTTTTACCAAAAATAGCCTGTGATACCAACGTCAACCACAAAATCAATTTGTCAGCGTTCTTTCCAAATTTTTCCAGTAAAGGAGAATACATGCTTCACCTTTTGGATCTACTTAGGCAGCTCTGGTTTTATTTTCATAGAACAAATTATGTTAGAAAGACTGATGAATGCTTTCTTTCCTTTGCACATCTGGTATCTAAAGTCACCTTAACTAGATGGATTTCAGAGTGTATTTCTTGTGTTTACTTTTTGAGAGGTTTATCTCTGACAAGATGACCAAAAGCTCACTCTACTAGATCTATGGCCACGTCATCTGCTTTCTGGGCCAGAGCTTCCAGTAATGATATTTGTGTTGCAGCCACTTGGTCCAGGTCTCATACCTTTATTGCTCATTGCAAGTTGAACATCATCTTCAGGAACATGGCTGTTTGGTTCTGCAGTGCTCAGGAACATCCTTCCATGAAGGCCACCCAGGATTATCATAACTGTGGACTCTGTCCCATACATTGAAAAATGAATGAAAATGACAACATCAGATTAAAAATTATGTACTTGCCATAACTATGCATCTGTGTTGTCCATTTAAAATTTTCCTCAACTTCCCAACCCCTTTCCTTTCTTTGGAAGTGACCCAGTAGAGTTTTCTTTTTGGAACCACTGTTCCTGTTTGAGTCCCTATGTTATTACATTCCTTTCTGAAATTATATTCTAGACTATTGTATAGTGACAGCAAACTCAGTCTGAGGTAATACAGTGGCTAGGAGAATTATGGGTAAGGGGAGGAGCTCGAGTTGAATCCAAGAGTCTGAAATAAATGCAGCCAAGCCTGATCTGAGGTCTGATCCAGTACCCATACGTTGAGGAAGAATGAAAATGGACAACACAGATGCATAGTTATGGTGAGTTCATAACTTTTATTTTTCTCAATTGATACATATGTACAAAGTTCTCTGTTACTTTGTCTTGCGTGTATAACCCACACAAATTTGTAAACTGTGACGTGACCTTTCCTAAATAAGGAAGCACTTTGAATATAAGCCCTTGTACAGGATCTGTTACCAGCAGTTAAAAAGGCTTTTTGGACTTGCATGAGGCATGCCCTGGGGAATAAATGACGTTCCTTTGATGATGCTCTCTGCTCTGAATAGAAGTAAGAAATCAACATTTTTGTATTTATCTTTAGTTAGTTCAAAGAAGGGATGTAGAGCTGAAACTGGATCTAGACTGCAAATGTTATCATAGAGATGTGAATACATGTGTGACAAAAAAAAGAACTAAAGATGATGGCAAAATGCATCTGTTGTCCCAGACGCAGGTGTGTATTCTTACATAGGGAGAAGTCAGCTCACTCTTGGACATCTGCAGAGGTCTTGCTGGTTGTCAGTAAAGCAGATTTCCACCTCCACTTTACTCCCATTGATCAGGATTCTACTGCAGCAGTAATCCATGCACAGATGAATATTACTTGTGGTGTTCTAACTGCAAAGGGAGATGTTTGGAGGCATTGTCCTTACATTCTTGTATATCTGTGTATTTGTAGCACAGCTCAGATTTCCTAGATATTTCTCATAACATGTTTAATATTCATTCAGGTCCAGAAGCTTCCATTTTTTTTCCTCTTGCAGTTACTGCACTCACTATTTTCCGAACTGTGTTGTTTTAAACTGTAGTTTGCACTAGTATCCCTACTCCACAAAACATGCAGCATTCTCTTAAGCACTTAGATCTTCATTTAAATAAGATGACCCTAGCTCTGGAGACCATTGCTGAATCCTGTGCCAGTAACAGGCCACTCAAATGTTCTCTTACCTGCTATTTTAAGAGACAGCTGTATAACTAAATAAAGCAAAGAAAAGGGCTCCTGCTAGGTGTCTGTGGTTTTAAAAATCTTGAGACAGCATAAAATAACATCAGTAGTAGTAGTAATACCAGTACTACTACTACTAATAAACTGATGTGTGCTACAAACTTATCAAAGCCCGTTTGGAATGACTAAAACCCTTAACAATTGTTTTTTCTTGCTTCCTCTTTATTGGGACAAGGTTACAGGACAGGGTTAAAGAGTTAACAGCATCAGGATGCTGAAAGCAAACATTTGGTGAGTATATATTAAGAGCTTGGGTTTTACAGGTGCATCCTAAACGCATTTAAATTTTAGGCCCTCTTGTTTCTACCATTTGCACTAGTCTAGTGCAGTGCAGTTGAGTTGTTTGGATTTTGGATTTCTCATGTTATGCCTTTTATTTCCTAGCAACGTTATGTTCTGCAGGTAGGCTGGTTATCCCCTCCCTTACATCAGGATATGTAAATTAAGGAAATGAACCATAAAGTCATGGACACTGCACCTTGTGATAACCTTCCTGCATTTAGAGACAGCCCTACTGCAGTGCTTTTAAAGAAAGGCATGCAGCAGCATGTTGGGCTGTCTCCACAGCTGTGCTAGATGCTAATGAAGAATTCTGGGGAAATACACATGCTAATTAGCTATGTAGTCTCCCTCAGAACTTCCTACTTTAAGGCATTTAAGCAGCTGAATGTTTCTCGCTCAAATGCATAAATGAACATGGACACTCTTGCCCATTCATGATAAAGAACATGGCCAAAAGTTGATGTTCATCCATCACAGTAGAGGTAATTAATGGGTAGTTTAGAGGACAGGTATTGTTAGGGTGTATGTGTATGTGAGTGGCTGCATCTGTGAGTGTGTGTGTGCCTGGGTGGTCAGAGTGAGTAGGGGTTAGTGAGAGGATAGGTTTAGGTGTGTGTGTGTGTGTGTGTGTGTGTTGGATGGCTGTCATGCCTGCACACTCCCCTAGACTAACAAGCAACCCTGGAACATTGCTGGGTTGTGGGGAGCCACTAAAAACAAGGGATAGCTTTACATCTCATGCCTTAATGGTACTTAAACATAATGGGGATTAGATGTGGGATCAGTAGACACCAAGGATTACACTGAGCAACAGGTGTAACTGTACAGTCTCATGTCTCAGTGGAATTTAAACAAGATGAGGGATGGGGGGCACTAGCCACCAGAGATTCCTCTTATTGTGTTGGAAAGAAGGGCATTAAACATGATGAGGGTTGGGGAAACACTGTATAACACCAGGGAAAATGTTTGAAATGTGACAGAGTCCCTGTACAGCAACAGTTCTAGCACTGTGGTGCATGTTCTGCACAATAAGAAGTATGAAACTCCATTGCCTGGCATTATTGACCGATTGTAATCATCAGTGATTTATGAGGGTAGGAAAGACATGAAAGGAAACACTGGGGAAGTTTTGACAGCTCAGGGACAAGTATGGGATATGTTTTTTTTTGTGTGTCTGTCTGTCTGTCTGTGTGTGTGCATA
This sequence comes from Protopterus annectens, assembly GCF_019279795.1. Classification (NCBI taxonomy): domain Eukaryota; kingdom Metazoa; phylum Chordata; order Ceratodontiformes; family Protopteridae; genus Protopterus; species Protopterus annectens. Next base: position 194,833,883 of record NC_056740.1, read on the forward strand.
AGTGTTTCACCATGTATATGTGTATGGGAGAATGAATGGGGTGTGCTTAGCTACCAGTGTTAGATACCACGGGAAAGTGCTGATTAGCACTAGTAGTAGTTAACAGTGATTTAGAGGCATGAAAATGAATTGATAATGAGATTTTTGCAGTTAGTGTCTCTGAATTGGAAAATACTGCATTGCAGAAACAGGGCCTTTTTACCACAACCCTTAATGTGAGCACTTTGGGTTCTTTCTGAATGCTAGAGTCACTTCAAGGGCCCGGCTCTTAGCAGGAAGGCCATCTATTTTTCTGCCTAATGCCTACAAATGTGCTCTTGCACCTTAAGTAAAGTCTTCTTTTTCTCCACTGACATAAATATAATATTCAAAATCAATTAGTGTATTATACTAATTTCTGCAGACACACAGCTTGAGAGTGAAAATAATTAAGCAGATGGCATAAGTGGGCTACATTCATTGCTTGTGGGTAAAAATGCTGATGCTTATAGCTTCCACTTTAAATTCTGAAATTAGATTTTTATGCAAGGTTTAGAAATAGTGTTGTTGTGGTTGTTGACATTGCCCCATATTTAGAAGTACTTGTGTTGTCAGGGATGTACAAGCAATGTAGGCCTATCTAGCCTATTGCTCTTATTTAAAATCCATGATTTCACACAGTGCTATACTTTCTCATTTGCATTTTTATATGGAATGATTGCCTCCTCTTGACATGCATACATAATTGTGTATATATGTCATATAGTGGATCATGATTATTTGGTGGATGTTTTTTGCCTGACGGACAAAACAGCCAAAAAAACCCCAAAAAAACAAAACGCTGAAGCCAGTTTCAGCAAACAGGACTTTAAGATTTATTTTTGGGGGGGGGTGAGACCCCCCCCCCACACACACACACACACACCTTCACTTCCCTAACTTTTATATACCAACTGCACGGACTCGCAACAGAGGAGAAAAGGCAGCACCATATATTCACTGAAAGTGGCTTTCGGCGATAAAGCCATTGTGCTGTTGTCAATCGGACAAAAAGCACTAGGCATGCACACACAACTCTCATATAGTGAGACACACTGTTTATTCTAGTTTGTACTGTTAAGTCTGGTAGCTATAGTATATTGATTATCACAAATTATGCAAAGTGTTCTATTTTAATGTAACTGGATATTTTCTCCCCATGTCTCCATTGAAAGTGGACTACAGACAAAAAAAAATAAATAAACTTTACACTGCAGTTGTGTACTTGTATTGCTCCATTTATACAAATAGCAACTATGTAGTATGCTTTATTCACAAACATGCACACTCACACAAGTTTGTGCGCATCTGCATATATAATATGTCAATGTATAACAGTTGTTGAAGTCAGACTTGATCAAACACTGATATTCCAAAATGGAAAACATCAAACATACAGGGTTTCATGAAACTCAACATAACCCTTAAAACAAGGTGAAAAACACCCAAACCGTGTTTATTTTTTGGGGGGGATAAGTGCCCTGCACCCCACATTCTCCTGCTGCTTTTGTATACCAGCTCAAGATTGCACAACATTGGGAAATGGATACTCTCCCCTACTCGAGAGCTGATCTTAGGAAAGCATAGACCATATGCAAACAGTGTAAGTGAATGGAGCGCATCTTTTCACTCACACTGATAACACTTACTAAAACAGTTTGCAGCATTCTACCAGGTATTTGTGATCTAATGCTGCAAAGTGAATTTCAACTGAAGCACAGCTGACCTACAGTGTGGTGCTGTATAAATCTATGTGTGTGTGTGTGTGTGTGTGTATATATATATATATATATATATATATATATATATATATATATATGTGTGTGTGTATGTGTGTGTGTATGCATGCATGTATGTATGTACGCTTTCATACTACTTTTACTGTTTTGTACCGGATAACGCTACATTATTCTGTGTGTTGATTGTACAGTCTTGTATTTTCTATTATTCCCATGCATCGCAGTGCATTCTTTCTTCTTTTTTTTGTCATGTACCTATTCTGCCTTGTACATGTCTTTCTTTCTTTTATTCTTTTCATTAAGCCCACATACCACCTGTGGAGTTTTCTCCCAGATATCCTTTGTAAACAGGCACTAGTACCACTCACATGGGTCAAGCTCATCAACAAAACATAAAAATTATAATGAAGGTGTGATTTCACAGAAATTCATTTTGAAGGATAGTTCAACTAATAAGTAAGCACCTCTGCAGTGCTTGTACTATTTCTGGCACTTAACAATGTATGAAATAATGAGAAATATACAGTAATACGTAATTTGCTGGTAAACCCCTCTCCTAGTTGAGCGGTGCATTTTTCAGTTTCTCATTTTTTTTCAGTCATGGTTTTTGAATGTATATAATAACCAAATGGCTAATTTCATACCTCTCGACCTCTTAGCCCAAGAAATCTGGAAAGCCTGACATAATGGGGGGATTAAGCCAAAAATTGGGACAGATTTGAATTATTATTCTTATAAACTTAGGAAGTAGCTAGAATAATGGTTTGTGTTCAAATGCATTTTCTAAGGGATATGCAGTCTGAAACTCAAATGTATGTGATTATTTAGTGATTTAATTCCTCAGATCATTCCAGTGATTTGCCAGAAAATCGCAAATGTTATGAGAAACAGACCAAACTTCTGAGGCAAAAATCTGGACATTTTGTGACAATCTGGATATTTAAGTGGTATGGGCTTATAGCCTTTTTTCATAACATATATATTAGCTAGTATCCTTCATGCTCTACTTTAGCAGTGACGTTATCATGTTTCTTTACTACAGTAGTGATATCACTACTGCTGTACAACAAATTTGAAAATTTCATGCAGTGTTTTCCTACATTCAGTCAAATCAGCCATCTCTATTTCTTAATTACGAAGCTGTAAATGAAGTTACAAAAAAAGTTAATAATTGGAGCTCAAATACCCTTACCGCTTGTGGTGTAAATCAGTTTTCTAAAAGATATCAAGGTGTGTGAAGTGGTGTAGCAGAGGTATTCATATACTATAAAAATATAGAGTTTAGTGACTTGTAAGCATTTCTAACTCATCGTATCAAATTTTCGAAACAAAGAAAACCACCAACATTTTTGGGCCTTCAGTGATATCACAATAAATACCTGATGAAGGCTCATACTTTTTAAATATCACTGTCAGTACATTATCCTTTTTTCCTGTGTCCAAAATGGCTACCTGTATGCCAGGGTGACGGCTGTTCCAGTTTACTCTAGCATAAGGTCAACACCTGTTTGAAGTACTGGTAGCTGTCAGGCACAATGGTTAAAAAGGCATAGAAAAATATTTGCCACATGATTCCTTGCCAAATAGAATCTGATGAATGGCATGTACAGCTGCCTCTTGCATGGATCTCATTTTAAAATTTTTGTAATAAAGCATATTTATGTCCATGGAATGTTGTTGACCAGTCAGCTTTCTAATCTTTTTTTCTGATAGTGGTGCTGCAGTAGCGTTGTCGCCTTACAGTAAGATGCTGTCTGGTTCGACTCTCAGCTAGAGCGTCTTCTGCGTGGAGACATGCGTGAATGGGCGTTCCTTCATTGAAGGTTGTGCGTCAGGGCTGGCAACTCGATGCATAAAAATCCACTGCCAATCATTAGCGGACTGGAGTTCCGCTGTGGCGACCCCTAACCCCTCGGGAAAAGCCGAAAGACGCAATAACATAATTAAGGACAGGTTAAACCTCCTGTATGTTCTAGTTTATGTATGATAAATACACTTATTAAATTATTAAAATCTTAACTTGAATATTTAGACCATAGAAAATACACTAGCAAGACAAGCTTGGCAAACAATGAGTACTAGGTATTTTTCCAGTGATTAAACTAGTAAAAAAGCTAAACCACTTTCTTGTAGCTTCAAAAGCTGTGCTTTAAGTAAATGAAGCTGCTTTATAATGTTAGTAATACTTAACAGTTAGGGAAATAAAATAAATATCGATTCCAATATGTCTGTGGATGATTAGTGATCACTGGTTTTCAGGATGATTTATTTAGGAAAGAAATGGGGAAAAACTGTTATATTTTTACAGATGATAGACTTGCTGTTCCAGTGGGATGTAAGTAATCGTGAAGAAATAGTAAACAAGATTATTAAAACTGATAGATTTTTTTTGTCTAGCCAGCTGGAAAGCAATATGAATCCGTAGTTTAGGCTTTTGTCTCACTGCTGCTGGTTCCACCTTTGATCATTGTGAGTGGAACTGGCATATCTTCCCCATATTTCCTGAATTTGGTTCCCATCCACCTTCTTTAACACACTGGCTGATAAGCTATTCTAAATTCTTCATATATACATTTATCAGTGTTTCGTAGCCTGAGTTATTGTAATTGAAAAAGGTCATAAAAGGATCAGTTCACTTACTCAGTAAACAGAATATAAAAAGTTAATTAAAAGTGTAATTATCTTAAGCAGAGTTTAAAATCTAAACCTGAATGTTATGAAATAGGTATTTCTAGTAAAGACTGCAAACTTGCCAGTAATCAGATTTCCTGTCGTGTAATATACAGAAGACAAAGAAAACAGTCTGCATCTGGAAGACCAGAAATGCCTTGAGCAGGTTATGTTTGGAAAACATTCTGAGACAATGAATCTATTATCTATGAAATAGTATGGCTTTGTTAAGAGGAGGTCCTTCCCGTGCAGGAATTGTGCTGCTTGTCAGCATGTCTACACTAAAAATGAGTACATTCATCCTGTGAAATGTTTTAAACTTTATACGAAGAATTACTATGATTGTAAAAGTGTCAATGTTGTTTATTTTTGTTTTTGCCAAGCATGCCATGCCTATTATGTAGGCAAAACAAATAGGAGCTTTAAAGAAAGAATGTTAGAACATATAAGGGACATACGGAACCAGAAGCAATCAAATGCTCTAGCTAATCATGTCCTGAATACAGACAGTAGTCATTGTTTTAAATTTTTAATCTTGCAACAAATAGTAAGGACAAACAGAGGTGGTGATGTAGAAAACCACACTGAAGAATTAGAACAACAATGGATCACTAAATTACAAACAGATAGATATCCTGGTTTGAATGGCTGCACCTCATTAGTTCCTTACCTTAAGGCAAGGCGCCTTAAACACTAAATATGAGTTTTTTATATATTTTTTATTGTACTATTATGGTTATATGTGCACAAAATGTGTGTGTATATGTATATATGTGTATGTGTATATATATATATATATATATATATATATATATGTATATATATATATATATATATATATATATATATATATATATATATATATGTATATATATATATATATATATTAATAACCATCAGGGATGTCATTCCCCCTTTTTAAATATTGTGTGTAAATACACACCTTTCTCTATATATATTTTATGCATTTTTCTTACGGATATCTATATATATTCTTATGTTAGTGGAGCAATATCTCTTTAAATTGTGATGTCATACTAATTGTCCTAGTATTTAACCAAGCATCATTTGTAGTGATGTGGTCTGATGAAGCAACATTAAGTTGTGAAAGCGTTTACCGTTTGTCTTCTGCAATAAAGTACAGTGACTGATTTCCAGTGTGTAACTTTGGTGCCTTAATTTACTTTTGCTGTTGTGTGTTTTGGGCACCTCAGTGTACCTGCAGCCATTTGGTTTTTGCATCTTTGTTAAGAGGAGGTAATTTCTTCTGAATCCTATGACATTCTTAGCAACATTTGATGAATGGTTGGCAGTACATGCCACTTGTGGCATTGCTAAGGCATGTGACATTATTCCACATAAGGTAATAACTAACATATTAAAAGCACTAATTGTCCATTTAGAAATAGTTCAGTGCATAAGACAGTGTCTAAACAACAATATGTGCCAAATCAAAGTGTTTTATATATCCCACAATACTGTACTGGGGCAACTACTCTTTCGACTATTTTCTTATAAAAGTGGGAAATGTGTTATGGATTGCAAACTGAATAACACAAATTACTTCAGTAAAAGATGCCCACGTTCTTCAAGATGTTGTACAGAAACATACACATGTTTTACATATCACCATCCAAGATTATGGAGTACGTTTCCTCTAGTAATCGGAAGTCAGTCGATCAGTCATTAACTTCCTTCAAAAAATACTCTTGAACTATGTGTGAAGTAAAAAAAAAAAAAAAAAAAAATACTCAGCATAGGGTTATGACAATCAATCTTGAAGGCCGAGAGTTCAAATTCCTGACCTTTGAATCTATGTATCCGTAAGCAGCTACATATTTTTTTCATTAGGTATATCTCTCTGGAAGGTTGCCAAATTAATGCTTCTCTGCCTTTGTCCTAATCTGTATGAAGGGGATTTGTTTTATAGTATAAGAATGCTTCGTTGGCTAATGTTTCATCAACAAAAAGTCAAGTAACTGCTGAGGAGGTTCCAATCCTTGCAATACATTGTTGTAGAAATATATTTTAGGGATTTTGCTCTGGAGCATCTCATGCTAGAGCTACTTCTACACCTTTTGTTTCACATTAGAGTCAATAACAATATTAATACCAAGGCTTTGCATGAATAGAAAATGGCATATTAATGTTTGGGCTTCAAGTTGTTTGAGAAGGAAGAATGTTTGTTGGAAATTTAAGCTATGATTAGAGACTGAGTAATCTGTCCATCTTTCTTAACAGAAGTGAACTAGGTAACTGTCAGATGCATGGCTCATATGCAGGGTCCCTTTTGGTGCCAGTGATTGCCAAATGGAGTATAGTAAGCTTGGGAGGCAGTGTTGAGTACCTGTATCTCACAAATATATGCATCAGTTATGAATATGATTCATCCCATTGTAGACAGATTTTAGTAAATGTTCTTGGACTATGACCAGGATGATTTTTCCCCTTGTATAACACTTTTATATTACTGTCTCCAGTGCTGTCCAATGCATATCCAGCTCATACCTCTTGCATTGTGTGCATCTGGCAGTTTAATGCAGATAATTATGGCCATGAGCTGATAACGAGTGTCATCTTGCAATCCAGGGTTTGATTCCTTCTCTGCCCATTTGCCTACAGTGTGACTCTGAGTGAGTCACTTAATCAGGTTGCTGGATCACCCCTGAGAAGAGGCTTGTGTCAAGTATGCTTACCTGATCGACAGATGAATAAAACGGATACCATCTTAACAAGACTGCAGGTTTTATTGTGTGTTTACTAAAGTCAGTCTGATTTGTGCTGGTGTGGTTCACTAGCAGTCTTGGAGATCTGCCTCTCATACTTGCGATTTGTCCAAAGCTAATTCCCTGTTGGGTAGAGGTAAAGAAGGATAATCACAGTTTTTGTGAGAAAAGATGCCCTGATGGTCTCTATTTGGGTATTGCTTTACCTGATTCTGCCTCAGTTTCACAGGTAAGATTACTTTGAATATTGCTCACAATGGCACAAAAATGCATCACTAGAGCCTGGAAATGTACAAAGTCTCCTAGCATTAAGCAATAGCAGGCCTTAATGCATTAGTTTTAGCTTTGCTGAGTTAGTGATATACCAATGGAAAGACATATTCTAGTCAACAGGATCTTTGTTCAGTTTATCTTGTTTTATAGATGAATGTTCATTTTGCTATAGTCTTTGGTAATATGGATTGTCATGCCTCTGTGGGACCTGACTTACATGCACTGTGATGCTTATTATGTGTGTACTGTGTCTGCACAGGACTGTATTCATCCATTTTTGCAGTGGAAATAAACTTCTTTTCCATCTTTGAAATTTCTTCTTCTCACCCCACCTTTGTCTTGATGTTTGGTTTTATTGCAATAAAAGTGTTCATAAAAATATTGTCACTTAAAAGGATGACCTGAGCTAATACACTGGGAGTGGTTAACGGCTATTAAATGAAAGCTGACAGGACATCATAGTAGTATCAGTATGGGGCCTGTTTGCTAGCTACAGTAGTAGTAAGGGTTGGTTAAAGAAGCAGCATCACTGACCACCTGCTAAAGAAATGCAGACTTTCTTATTGGGGTGTTGGACATTCATATTGCTACTTGGTCACCAGTTAGTGAAAGGTGAATGCATTTACTACAGTGACTGTCTCAGAGACAAGGCACAGATATCTTGTGTCATGTTCTAGCTTGTCATTGAATATGCAGGCCATGACATCCATCTGGCTGAGAAGAAGTTATTTGGCAAGCATAGCTGATAGTGATGAAAGTGCATGTCATGCAGTCTGCATCCTACTCAGTTAGGTATTTGTATGTTTGTGGCGCTAGCACTAGGGCAACCCTTGGGTAGGGTTGGGAGAGTGTTTTTACTCCAGCAAAATATTCTCATAGAAAATGTCATCCAGTTATACCTACCCAGTAAAAGTACCGTGTTGTAAATTTAAGAGCAGGACATGTGCAACGTTGAATGCAAGCTTACAGGGGCTGAATGACTTGCATTGTCTTTCTCCTTTTATATTTTTTTCTAGTGACACTTGTTAAGCAGAAAAAGACATACAGACCCACACATGTACACACACATGCTCATCATTAACACTTATGCGTAACATAGAATGGCAATGTTTTTACCATGTGGCCTTCCTTTTTGTGTTTGAGAACTGCTGGGTTTTACGAAATCGCCAACATTTAGAAGTTATATAACTTTTTATTTTGTTTACTCTGCCTTATTCCACACAAAATGCACAGCTATATTTGATAACCTCAAAACTGGTATCTCAGTGTTGATTGTAAAATATTTAAAGAAAAAAAATTATGTGCTGCATTTCGCAGAACCCTAGCACCACTGATCATGTTTAGAAAGTGTTTTTAAGTATGTAGCAACATCTAATAGATTTATTATGATGCACATGTACACACACACACACACAGAGCACTGGACAGTTGCATTTATACAGCACTTTTTGAATATTGACAACTCTATGTTGGTTTCGAGAAATAATTACTTTTTACTACAGTGCATTATATTATTGTACTCTGTATAAATAAGAGTCAGTGCAGAACACAGTCGATGGAAAAAATGGATCAGAAATGAACACTTGATCTAAGCAATAGACAGACTTGCAGTATGGCACCACTAGAGGACATTTGGGAATAGGTGTCATTGGCTTATACTCCGTCTGTGGTAAACGTGATTGTACTTCTTGCATCCTTATCCAACAGTAAACCTGTTCGACCATACTAGGAATAGATTTTAGCTGCCTAATTTTACTTGACCACATCTCCGCTCAAGACAGAGGCACAGACGCACCCCCAAACATATACAAACCATAAACACATATCCCTGTTAGTAAATTCCACAATACATTAAATGGATGCATTAGTTGTAAGAGGTGGCATACAGTCTATAAGAAACTTACTTTATTTTAGTTTAGAAAAATATATGTATTTTCAGCAAGCAGTTTAATTTCTAATACCAGCTGTATTTGTCTTCTAGCATTTGCTGCAAAATCGATTTCGCCAAATCGCTAAATGTGCTGCAATACTTCGCTTGCTCTACAGGGACCATCATCTCCTGTAAGTTTCAGCTATACATTACAGCTTCAAGCTATTTAGAGCTAAGCTTCATATAAATCATGGAAACAGTTAATATTGTACATAGTTGCACTTAATAGTCAAATTATATGCTTTCAGTAAGGGAAATGAAGGCATCTCATCCCCTGGATGGAGAAGCCCACCCTTCATTTATGTGTTATCCAATATAAAATGAATGCAAAGGCTTGTCTTTTACAGTGGTCTATATTTAGTCATTGCTTAGCCAAGACTTCAGTATGAGCCTGAAAGAAGATAGAGTGGGGGACAAAATCCTGAATAACAGTAACAGAAGACAGAGGAGGTAAATACTAGGTCTAGTCCACCAAAACATAATTTTTGATTCATGATTCAGTGACCTTTCCCCTTAAATGTACTGTTTCCTGAAAGGAAACATAAAAGGGAGAAATGCTGAAAGCTTTTTTCTGCAAGTGACAAGCCCTCAGAGAAGTATATTTCAGATGCATTAAACTACATACCTGTGTTGTTTCTTGCTACAGTTCTGTTTCCTTCCAGAAAACAGGAACTTTGAAGAAACACTGTATGAAGAACCAGCTTTTGATGAACTAACTATTCCAAGGATGTTTGAGTGGAAGAAGAGCAAAGTAATTAATCAGGCAGAAATGAGACTCCTTCATGGCACAACTGTAATTTTGTCTAACATTTTTGAAATTCTGTGCAGAAAATAATTGAACAGAAAGTAAAACAGCACTCTGTAATCATTTCAGTAATTAGGCTAGTGGCAAAGTTTCATATAAAATACATTAGCATAGTACTTTTACTGTTTGTTTGGATTCTGTCTATGGCTTTATAACAAAAACATGTATGATCTTTTTTCTTTAATGGCACTCCAGTTGACTTGACTTAGGAATGAGCTATTTTGATCATCATCCTCTCCAACTCAAAGTTGTCTTCCTGAAGATTCAGGTTTTCAGATTTCATCTAACCAGAGGATTTTTTTAGCTTTTCCAAAATTCATGAATAAGCATTTTTTATTTACCCTCAGAACATTAGCTTGACACTAAACAAATTGAGAGCATCAGCTGAAGCCTGAAACATGGGTGCTTCAGGTGGGTTGTTAACCACCATGGCTAGTTTGCATTGATTTTCAAAGTTATTTAACCAACATTTTTTGTTAACAGTTAAACATGATAAAATATATTGACTAGCACAGTTCCTAAAGTGGATATATGGGGTAACCCACTAGGGCATTACATGCAAGATGAAGAAAGAGCATGAAGATGCGTATGTTGCCACTTATGAAACTTTGGATAGAACTGTGCATAAGTGAATCTAGCATAAGGCTTCCCAGGCATCTGCCTAAGGCTCTTTGATAGCAGGGGACCCAATCAATGCTTCCAGGCAGATTATCATAATCTCCAAGGTCCATGATTATGGATCAGTAAAATAATTTTTAAAAGTGCATCCCTCATCCCCCCTCATTCACACAAATTGCATAAATTTACTGCTGCTTCATATCTGGTTGACATATAAAAACTCATGACTGACCTTCAAATCTACATATGGATACAGGCAGCGATGTGAAAACAGTGTATTCCATTATTTTATTTAATTTTTTACTTTAATTGGAGGCCACATCTACTTTAAATTAGAAGTTCAATATGTTTCAATTTTACAAGGGTGTTTTGCCCTTTCACAGTTGTTTTTCCCATTTCTAACCTTGTTCTTCCCTTACAACAAGTGGCACAGGCATCCATATCCAGTTTTATAAGTGACCTAACTGCAGAACTCGTGACTGCAATTCCAGTCCTTTACCTTGGTATGAGATGGAGAATGGCACAGGCATCCATATCCAGTTTTATAAGTGACCTAACTGCAGAACTCGTGACTGCAATTCCAGTCCTTAACCTTGGTATGAGATGGAGAAAGACCAACAGAGTGCAAGCTATACTATTCCCAATCCCTTGAGTAAGTTAAGTTCTTGAATCAAGTTAACTGCAAGTAGTTTCTGTTGTATCATATCATATATACGGCAGCATTTTTTATTCTAACCTGCACTCTTGCGGAGTTTCTTTCAGCCAGCAGCATGGTTCATAGGTTCATAGGTTCATACTAGGCTATCTGCCCGAGGGCATTTACAAGCCTAGCCCATCGTTTTGTGGCTTACGCCACCCCTTTAGTATGGGGAACTATACCCATTATTTTGCTGTGCCTCTGTCGAGCAGTGACACTGAGGTAATCCCTGGGGTATATCTGCGATCTCCCATCCATTGGTCAAGATTTCTCTTGAACAAGGCCAGCGAGGTGCTCTGCCTCACATGTACCGGGATTTTGTTCCACAGCATAGGGAGTCTTTGGGTGATGAATCTATCCCTCCAGCACGTCCTATTAATAGCCGTGTCGAGGTTTAAGTCTCCGCCCTTGTGGCTCTGATGGATCTAGATTTTTGAGGTGAAGCATATTCATCAAATCTGGGTTTGACATGGCCTTGTATGTTAGGCAAAGGTCACCTCTGAGCAAGCAGTGGCGACTGAATAGAGCTGGAGTTCTTTCAGTCGGGCAGCATAGGACAGATTTTTGAGACCCTTTATCCTTTTGGTGAGGAACTTTTGTGGCCTCTCCAGCTGCTGCAAGTGTCGGGTCAGATACATTCCGAATGGGGCATTGTACTCAATCATTGGTCTGATGAGTGATGAGTAAAGGGAGACTATGACCTCCCTTGATCTAGATGAGAATCCCTTCATGATAAGGTGGGCAATGTAGAAGGTCTTCCTGACTACTTTAGCTACATGGGTGTCGAATGACAGACTACTATCAACCTGGGTCCCCAGGTCCCTGATAACTTCTTCTGTGCTCAGTGGATTGCCACCTATTTGGTAGCTAGGGTAACCTTGTTTTACCCGAAGGGTATGACTATGCCTCTTCTGGCATTTAACTTTAGGCCGTGGCTCTGGCACCAGTTATCCGCTTGTGTGAGACCCTTCTGAAGGATATCTGTGTCAGATGTGTTTTCTACTATGGCGCCCAGTTTGCAGTCATCTGCAAACTTTGTCAGCCATAACCCTCCTGTGTTTGCTTGTACTTCGGAAAAGTAGATGCCAAACAAGAGTGGGCCCAGGACTGAGCCCTGTGGGACACCACTTGTGACAGGCTTTGAGTCTGACATGGCGCCAGCAACTCTGACCCTGTGGGTTCTGTCACTCAGCCAGTTTGCAACCCATCTTGTGATGTATGGGTTAACATTTAAGCTGATGAGTTTTTCAATGATACCCGAGTGGGGTATTGTATCGAAGGCCTTAGCCAGATCGAGGTAGGCTGTATGGACTGCCTTTCCCTCATCAATGGCTTTGGTGACTGTTTCGAAAAAGTCAACCAAGTTTAAAAGGCATGATCTGCCTTTGACAAAGCCAAACTGGGTTGGAACCAAAGTCTGGAAATTGCATATGTCTTTATTTATGAGGTCCATTATGATCCTCTTCATGGCTTTGCAGATAAGGCTTGTCAAGCTAATGGGCCGGTAATTTCCAGGGTCGGTGGAGGCACCGCCTTTGTGAAGTGGGACCACAGTTGCAGTGCGCCACTCCTGGGTGCGTATCCAGAGGTAAGACTTTGATTAAACAGCTGTCCTAGCTGTGGGTTTAATTCCTCATTGAGGTCGTGGAGCACACAGCCGGGGACACCATCAGGTCCCATGGAAGCTGTGTTTTTTGCTTTGGAGAGAGCTGTTCTCCCCTGGGTGCTGGAGATGTTTGGGGGCTGCAATCGCTTGGTATAGATATCTCTCCTTTTGGAGGCGAGGAGGGGACAAGTTTGCACTGAACCTGTCAGCCAGTATGTTGGCAATGTCTGTAGGATCAGTAATCTTCACATCATTTTGAACTAGTTCTGAGCATATCTGGGAGTTTCCTCCTAGGTTTCTAACATAGCTAAAGAAGGCCTTATGATTGTCTTTTGAGTCTTTAGCTATTTTTCTCTCGAAATTTGCTTTGGATGATTTTATGAGAGCTCTTAGTTTTTTACTTATAGTGCTCAAGGGTGTCTTACCTTTTAAGGATTTTGCTCTATCTTGTAGTAGCTTCCTCCTTTTGTTGTAGAGTTTGTTTATGGCTGGGGTCCACCAGACTGGACGCTTGCCTTTGGTACAAAGAGTCTTTGTTTTGCTTGGGATTGCCTTATCCATGCAGTCCTGCAGGTGCTGGTAGAAGGCATTTGTAAGTGATTCAGCGGCTTGAGTACTGTTTTCCGGTTCGGGGCCTTAAAGGAGACCACACTAGTCTTTAGAAGTGTGAAGTCGGCTTTTGAGAAGTTCTTTACTGTGGTCTTTTTTATTTCAGGTGGGGTGGGATGAGGACCTCCAGCGAGATTAGTTTGTGATCTGATCTCACCAGTGAGGGGTATACTTCCGGTGTTGAACATTGTGCTCCCATGTTCGTGATGATGAGATCAAGTATGTTATCTCCTCTTGTGGGGATGGTGACTAGTTGTTCCATGGCATTTGAGTTTATGAATTCCAGGAACTTTTGGGCTAGGGTGTTTGGGCTTGAGTAGTGTTCCCAGTCTATATTAGGGTAATTGAAGTCACCTAGTATGATGGTGTTTGGTGATACATTTATCCCTCTAGTGTTTTCAGGAAGGCCATGTGAGGTTCCTGAGTTTGTGAGGGTGGCCTGTAACATGCTACAATTTGCAGAGCAGTCTTGCCTACGGTTAATTGCACCTGGATGGTCTCCGATGCATCATGCGTTGCCACCAGTCTTGAGGTGTGGGTGTCCTTGATGAATATGGATACCCCTCCTCCTTTCTTGGTATTGTCCGGATTTTGGGGCCGGAACGCATGATATGAGGTAAAACCTGATAGCGCTGGGGTGCTCTCAGGAGCCTTGAACCAGGTTTCTGTCACAGAACAGACATTGATGTTCTCCATACTGAGAAGGGCCTCGAGTGCGTGCATTTTGAGATTTAGACTTTTGGCATTGAGCAGCATTACCCTTAGTTTTTTTCCTTTTTTGTGTTCTAGGGTGGTAGGTTTAGAATTTGAGCCTTGCCTAAAAAAGGCACTATGGGGGTGGCAAGAGCCTTTGCCAGTATCCTGAATCCCAGGGTGACAGGTGCAAGCCGTCCCTTGCGGCAGCGTGGCTTGTCCAGCATGTCATCCCAGGCAGACAGATACTGGATCCCCTTTGAATGACACCAGTGTTTAAGCCAATTGTTAAAGCTGATCATCTTATCTCTGTATTGTGGCATCATTCTTGGTGAAGGTAGGATACTGCTCAAGGTCAGGGTCATACCTGCCTGGGCTACATAATCAGAGAGCTCCTCAATGTCTCTTTTCATGTAGTCCAAGGAGGTACGTCTCAGGTCGTTTACACCAGCATGGACAATGACTGAGTCATATTTGTACCTGCTGTTGAGAGACCTGAGTGCTTGCGTTATGTGGCGGATTCTAGCGCCCGACAGACAGCTTACTGTGACCTTCTCCTTACTCAGTCTGGTGAGCGGGACGTCAGTGGTGACTGTGAGATTCAATCCCACTCTTCAGAGTCTAGAAAGCTGCAGAAAATAAGAGAGTGCCAATAAAGTAGTGTCTGGGTAGCTGTATAACAGTTGTTATGAAACTGGTGATTATGGTGAAATGAAGCTATTTATGATTTTTAGTGAAGTTTTATGTTTATGTGCTTTAGTATTAGGTAGTTGAAGCACTGTTGAAAACAATGCTATAGCAAGCATATATTAGTTTGGATGTTCTTTTTTCCCTTGTGCAGTTGTATATCCTTTGTAGTTCATTATGTTTTTATTCTCCAGAGTTAGCCTTTTGGACACCGTATAAGCAGGTCACAGTACTGCCGTAGTAAGCACTGGGTTATAGTGTCTGTGCCCTCCTTGGGACTTCCTAATGCTTGATTTTCTATGATTTTGTAGATAATTCTTGCTTGATCACTACTGTTCTTACACAGCAACTCAAAAAACAGCAGATTGCTGTTCTCAGCAAACAAGTAGCTAAACATAAACAGTAGACTAGCATCTTGAGCTATGCATGCACACGTTATATGCACAGATGCATGCACACATTATATGCACAGACGTTTCTGCTTAGTAAAAGCGAAACACTGTTGAAAATAATGACCTTGTTAAAGCCAGAAATATATATGCTTCTGTGTGTAAGGAAAGATAGGCTAGTTAATAAATCTAATTTATACACACTAGTACCTCTTAAAATGTTCCACTGTTTTAATAATTATAAGTTATAGTAGCATTCTCCTCCTCCGTTTTACAAGCCATGGTGAGAGTGGAATGGGTGTAGTCAGCAGAAATGACGATAGAGCACATTTGTTGTACTGACATTTTATATATTTATATTATTTATGCCTTTGTCAGCTATAAATGCCTTTGGTGAGTAAAGAAAGAAAGGCTAGTTAATAAGTCAAATTATTTTATACACACTAGTATCTCTTAGAAAGTTCCACAGCTTTAACAATTCTAATTTATTGCAGCATGAAACATAACGTGAGTTGTCATCCTCAGTTTTATCAGGAGAAAAAGCACACAAACAGCAGCTAAAGCCCAGTAATGTATAAAAACGCAAAATAAATCCAAAACAAATGATCCGGTCACCACGGCCAGCTTAAAAATAAAAATGTTTAATAAAAAAAGAAATACAAAAGATGAGCACTTTCAGGCACAAGCCCTTTTTCAGATCTTAAAACCACACAGCAAAGCAACACAACACTTAAAAACACTAAAACTACAAGGCATAGAGAATTAACCAATGGACACGTAGTATCAATTAAATAATCTGTGTTCTGAGCACTGGCTTTAAAGGTTTAAACCAGGCAAACTGTTAGCTCTCAATTTAACAATCCGTTTCATGTCAGCAAGCTCAATGCTCTGCACAATGTCTCTACCTCTCATTTCTTGCAGTTGTATTGCCATAAACTTAAAACTATGTCATGGAAAATCCTTTGTGTCTTGTGAGAGCATTGGTTATATTCTCTAGTCTAATGTCACTAAGGTGTTACAAAACTTGATCTTTCAACAACATATTGGTTTTGCCTATATAAAAACAAGAACACCCATCACATAAAGCAATGTATGACAAGTAACCTAAAATCAAAAACTTGTCCAGAGAGAGCATGGATGGCAAAAAAGAAAAAAAAAACTTGCACAGGAAATACATACACAAGCCTTGCATGGAAAAGTACCAAACTTATTGGTCATAGAGGCAGAGCTTACTCTAGTACACAAATCTCTATAACACAACTGCCTCCTAAGGCAAAGAGCATTCTTGAAGCTAAAGCAGGGAGAGATACTACCAACCCTGGATATGTTCTCATCAAGCCTTAAAATGGAACAGTTTTTCCAAATAATGTCACAGACAATCGTGTTATCACCTGAATATGTCAGAATCATGCAGGTGGTATTTACTTGGCGACCCAGACACTTTGATGGTAAATTGGCCTTTCTGAAAAAATAGGGGACGCCACTAGTGGAATGAAGGATCAAGCTTTCATGGAAATGTTTCTCAGCCTCTTGAATTTTGTAACCCCTATCCACTCTATCTACGAAATCACTCACCAGATTCTCAGTGGCTCTTCTAAATTTTACATCATTCGTGTGTAACCTAGAGGTCCTTAAAAACGGACTCTTCATCACCAAATGATAAATGTGTGCTGGCTGCATACTGGAATAGTGTAACAAAGTGTTCTTCCAACATTTTTCTAAACAACCCTGTACCAACACTACCATCTTCATACATCACAAGACGTACATCCAAAAAATCTGTACTGTCACTTAAGTGCACACTTGTAAACTTAAGAAACCTAGTGGAGCTGTTCAAGAACTTAATGAAACTGTTCAGTTCTAAAACAGTCCCCTACCATAAAAAAAAAAACATCAGCCACAAAACATTTAAAGTACACTATATGCTGGATAAAATTATTGTTAGAAAATGCAAAATCCTTGTCCCATCCAGCCATCATCAAGTTTGAGTAACTGTTCGCTCCGGGGGGTCCTCATGGCCACCCCATCTCTTTGAAAAATAACTCGTTATCAAAGAGAAAGACATTATTCTTAAGAATAAGGTCAAGAAGAGAGCAAACTAACTCTAACTCTAGGAATCAAGGTGAATAAAGCACAGACATCAAGAGTAACCATAAGACAGCCTCTCGCATCACCAACAGCCTCCAGTCACTGAGAAGAAGAGCATCACCAACAGCCTCCAGTCACTGAGAAGAAGAGCATCACCAACAGCCTCCAGTCACTGAGAAGAAGAGCATCACCAACAGCCTCCAGTCATTGAGAAGAAGAGCATCACCAACAGCCTCCAGTCATTGAGAAGAAGAGCATCACCAACAGCCTCCAGTCATTGAGAAGAAGAGCATAAAAAAATCTTCTGTATCCTTAAGGATACCAGCCGCAGCATCAACCACATGTCTAATGGTCTTTTCAACATAAATAGACAATGTCTCTGTGACTCAACAGTATCCCAAAACAGTAAGGCACATAGGTGGGCCAATCAAGCTCTTGTGGATCTTGGATAAACCATAAATGACTGGTTTAATAGGTGAAACAACCAGGAAGTATTCATATAAGTAACTCTGTATAATACCAGACAAATTATTAGTCTCTGCACATCAAAATATATAACCTTTTTGTAAGTAGATTGATCATCAAGCATCACTGTCATGGCACCAACATATGCAGATTTATCAAACACCACAGTAGTCCCACCTTTATCTGCAGGCTGAAAATACAAATCAGGATGAGACCCAAGTTCAGAAAGGGCAAGTCTGTCATCATGTGTCATATTAATAAAGGGATGTCTGTGTCCATTCTCAAAGGCCTCGTATAAGTCATTCTCACAAACATTCAATAATGTCTCAAGGTGTGGATGCAAAGGTGGAACAAAGGTACTAGGTTTTCTAAAAGCAATATTGTCTCGAGTGGCAGTGTTAGAAAATATAGTCCTGAGCATGATGTTACGTACAAATAATCTCAAGTCAGTGATAAAGTCACTAACCTCACAACTACTGGCAGGAATAAATGAAAGGCATTTGTTCAAAACAGAGAGGTGAGACTCACTGTGATAGAAGAAAGTTTAAGCACTAAAAACTTCTCACCTATTTCTTTTTGCTCTTTGAAACTGCAGATGTCATTCTGTCTGGGGAAGCCTTGCACTTCATCCGCCCCCTGCTCAAAGAGCGGTCCCCTCTGTACTTACATTTCTCCCTGACCAGGAGAGGTAATTACAGAAAAAACGAAATGTAGATAAAACCTGAGTTGTAAGAGGTTCTTTCCATCTGGCCCCAAGATCACAATGTCCAACATCTGCAACAATTAACACTGGACCTGAGCCATGTAAAAGTATTCCCTTTCTTGAAATCCGAAAAATCCCTCTTCGATTTCCTCTTCTTTTGTTGTACTCTCAACTCAAAGGCAGAGGCCTCACTAATAACACCATCCAATGTTAGTCACTCTGTTTTGCCACCAGCTGAGAATGCAGTTCCTGCTGTTAAGGAGAAGCACTGAGAGATTAGCGGTAACTATGGAAGCATTGCCAGCTTCAAATGTTGTTGATTTTTTTTAAGTGTTGCTTTGCTGTGTGCTTTTAAGATCTGAAGAAGGGCTTTTGCTTGAAAGTGCTCATCTTTTGTTTTTGATTAAACTTTTTTTATTTTTAAGCTGGTCATGGTGACCAGATTTGTTTGTTTTGGTTTTATTATCCTCAGTTTTATGATAAGCCATGGTTAGGGTGGAAGTGAGGACAGTCAGCAGAAGTGATGATGGATCACATTTGCAATATTGAAATTTTATTTATTTTTATATATTTTATTTATGCTGTGGCTGACAATGACATTCCTACTAGATCTAAGACCTCTTTTTAGGGCAGACCCAAGATGTTCAAACTGACTATAGGAAATTTGGCCAGAGCATCTTGGCATTAATTGAATAGTTAGGGAAAGTTTTAAGCTTTCCCTGAGATTGTTCACTAAATTTATAGGTTCATAGAAAGCTACTAGGCTAGCTGCCCTTGTATACCATTTTAAGCCTAACCAATTTCCCTTGATGAGAATCAAACCTTGTATCATTTGTCTGAGGTAAATACCTTATCAACCCATATGGTGCATGGGGTATGAGGGAGCTTGCTGCCTCCTTCACAGAGGTTGTCTGTTTTTGTCATGGATGAAATGAGTGAGGTTATTTTACCTTTGCTGAATCAATTTCCAGATATATAAACCATATTCATTTATTCCTTAATCATGCAAGACTATAAAATATCAGCATGCAGTACAGAATAAAAGTCCAGTTCAAGAAAAGCCTTTATGTAAAACCAAACTGACAAGTTTATAAAATGAATATTCAAGTTATTCTCATTATGGGTAATATATAATTGTCGAGCATGGGATGTGCAAGGCCAGTCTAACACAAAATGGAATAGGTTAATTTCAGCACCAAAAAAGACAATGGCTAGGCTTAAAGTGGCCCACAAGGGCAGCTAGCCTAGTACTCATCTGTGAACCTATGGACCTATCAATACAGGCTAATCAAGCATGATCTGTTGTAAGGCAAATAGTGCCATCTTTAAAGTCTGGTTTTCTACCCACCTTTGCCACCTATTACTAAGGTGTACCCAGACTCTACTACATAATTCTATCTTTTTCCTCATTTCTTCAGTTGACGTTATGTACAGTAATTCTTTCTGCGTGCATTATTTCATACATCAGCCATTTAAGCTGTCCAACTTACTGTACAGTTTTCAGTACAGTAAAGGTGATGTTAACTCCCTGCATCCCATGTCCTTCATCCGGTAATATGTTTATAATACTTTGTTGCTTTTATATGTTCAAGGACTTCATGCTTAACGTATTTATTTTTTTTCCTGTTTACAGATATATTTATAAAAATTACAAATGCTAGAATTTATTTTCTGAAGCTTGTATAACTTGCTTAATGGCTTTGTGATGGAGGGAGAGGTAGATATAGCATAAGGAAATATTCAGTGACATTTAAGTCTTATAGATTCATAGGTAAGTATTAGACTAGATGCCATTGTGGACCATTTTAAACTTGGCTAATTTTCCTTTTGGTGCTTGACTTAACCTGTCCCATTTGGTGTTTCACTGGCTTTGCCCTTCCATATTCATGGAATAAAGCATTTAGGAACTGCCTCTGTCCATTAGTAGTACAGAGGGCAGTCCTGGCATAAATGATCTGTTTCCTATACATAGATCCAAGTTGTGCTTGAATATGGACAGGGATGCGCTTTGTTTTAAGTGAATGGGGAGTCTGTTTCAGAGCATAGGAATTCTTTGAGAGAGGTTTCTGTCATGCTAGGAAGTTATGTTTGTTTCAGTGAAAAGGCAATGCTTTTTGTATGGGTAGTCATGGTGTTTCTGGTCTTGTGAACATGTTGGTGGCTCAGGACAGAGTAATTTGAGGTCTTGCAGGCTAGGTTGAGGTTACCACAAAGGAGTCTGTATGAAACAGAAAAGAGAAACAGAGTGCCAGGCGTTATGCATATGTAATGTAACTCAGGACCTTAATTTTCTTTGTTGTGGGAGCACATTGGGATCTTTCAAGTCAGATTGTATGTCTGGGTCTGGATAGGTACATGCCAAAAGAAGCATTATATTCAGTTATGGACCAACTAAGGGAGGAGTGGAGAGGTATGATAGCATCTCTGACCAGGAGGACATCGAAATAGCCTTGGTAATCAGCTGGACTAGTTAGAAAGATTTCATAATGACCATGGATACATGGTGGCCAAAGGAGAGCTTTTTGGCCAACAAATATACCTAGGTTTCTGATTGTGTCAGTTTTGAGGGGATACAATTAATGTGATAGGAGAAAAGGTGCTCATGCATATCAAAGGATAAGATGATACACTATTTGGCATTTGATACCATGGTCATGGCACCCTTTGCTTGAGTGTGATAACCCTGTTCATAGGTTCATAGGTTAGTACTAGGCTAACTGCTCTTGCGAGCCATTTTAAGCCTAGCCAGTTATCCCCTGTGAGAGTCGAACCCTGTATCTTGTGTTTGTAAGGCAAACACCTTAACCATTAGGCCACCCTCCCAACCCTTGTTGAATAGACACAGCTAAATGGCCAACCTGTAATTTAAATGTGCTTAAATTTATGTACAAATACTTGTTTTATGTGTGTAACTATGGTATATGTATTTTTAAATTCTTCTCCCATTCAATTCTCGGCTGGAGTACCTTCAGTGTGGAGTCTGCATGTCCTCCCTGCAGTCGAGTGACATTTAAAGGCATGCAGGTAGGTGCGTGCGTGAATGGGTGTGCCTTCTTTGAAGGCTGGGTGTCGGGCTGGCAACTGGGCACCGTAAAAAATCATTAACGGACCGGAGTTTTGCTGTGGCGACCCCTAACCGGGAAAAGCCGAAAGGCATTAGTTTAGCTTTCTTTTATTATGTTATGTGACTGTTATTTAAGTGCTCCTGCTCTCTGGATATGTAGTTCTGATGAAGTCTTTCATTAATAAATATGTAAGAATTTAACTTGAGTTTTCTTAGTAATATCCTGTAGTTGTATAATGTGGAATTGTGTTGCAGCATGTTTTTGGATTCTTTGTTTGTGATTTGCTGCTTTTTGACTTTTTTTTTTGTATTTGGATTCTAAGTTTATTGTTTTGAAGACCTTCTAGTCATGACATTGCAGGAACTCTTGGGTACACAACATGACTTGTCTGATTTATCTACAAAAATTGGTGACTTAGCTTTATTAATTCAATAGTTTACTCAACAACTAACTCCGCTTGTTAAGTCACAAACTTCAGGGGCAATGTTATCATAGCTTCACCCTTAATTTAATATGTATATAGTACTGATGTGAATAGCAAGGACAGCATGAATACTACAATTTTGAATAAACCTGATGTGTGTGTCCAGTACTGGGTTACTGAATTCAAATCTAGATCTAGCTGAAGAGTCCTTAAAACTCCCTAACTTGTCAGAATGGCTACATATAGACTTGCCATTTGAAGAAATTGAGTCTAGAATGACTGGTAATATTCAGAATCGGTTGGACAGTTCTGAAAAAAAAAGCTTAATAAATATCGAAAAAGTCAACTACAGAATGCACATTTTAGATAATGCATTAGGTCAAAGGTTGCCCCTAAAGGACTTAGAGTATGGGAATATCCTAATAGCCTGAATGAACAGTAGTGTTTGACAGACATGAACTAGAACTTCGGGCACTGTTGATTGAACACAACGAATCAGAGCTTAATTTGCTAGCTGGTGATATAAACACACGAGACTAGCATTAAAAATTGATTTATTTTCATCCTATGAGCAGTGATATGCTACAGTGTTTAAAAAAGTAGAAAAAAAATCTGGACAGAGGTTAAGTTACATAAAAAGAAAAAAATCGTCCGAGACCATTAATGATTATAAAAAGTGGAACAGCTGAACGGTGTTCCACACAATTAACAGAGAGGGTAACTACAGAATTGCCAGAAGATGCTGATTTTTTTTTTTTTTTTTAATTTTGACACAGGAGGAATTTCCACCACTGTGTCAATCATCAAGGTTAGCAACTCAGGTCTGTAAAGCCTCACAGAAAGATCCCACCCACCAGGAACTTTCAAATAGGACAGAAAGCCTCCCACACAAAGTATTCCAGGAGATGGAGAGGGCGAGGTTGCAGAGTCTGGAACAACATGAGGAGCTAACAAACACTGTGGCAACTACAGAAGGTACTATGCTATTTCAATTTGACAACTTAACACTTTTAATTACAACTCCTTAAACATAACTGAAAACTTTTTTAAGCTTTATAATGGAGGCTTAATGTTTATCTTAGTAAGAAGAGGAATTAAAAAAACATGGTTGAACTTCGGTTGTTTATACAAAATTTTAACTATTCTTTGATGCTTTTAAAAGCACCTTTAGGAGGCGAAGTGTATTTAAATCCTGCCCTTACATCCTTTGTTGGCCTTGATTGAAAAAGCCTATGAGAATCACATCAAGTTAATTTTAAAGGATACGGCTGAATAAACAAAAATGCCACAGGAGCAGCACCAACGTGAAGCCAAGATGAGTTGTTTAATGAATAAACAGCAAACACGACCGTGTAGCACAACCGCTGCAAACCACAACAAATAAATAAAACAATAGAGCCGGTGTAGTATTAAGCACTTTTTGTCTGCACAAATAAACAGACTACTTCAGATACTAACACACCGTTCACGCGGTACTTTAAATGTGATACTGAAGTCACATGATTAAAGTTCTGCTTAAAATTAACACTTTACAGGCTTAAGTAAACAATTTCTTTGTCAGTGTTATAAGTATATATAATAAATGTTAAAAATATTCAGCAGCATTATACCACATTATAAAACTTTATAAACATTGAAAGTTGTTAAAGTTTAAAAGAAGTTAAAAAACTCTATTAAATTGTGTGAACACTGTGTAACATCTTGTTTATATAACTCTGTAGCTTGTTTGTGATTTTCGGTGGTAACTCGCACTTTACATGTTTGTGCATTATACTGCTTCCAAACTATCAGTATCTCTACCATACTACTTTAACTTGCACTTGCTTCCTGAATAAAAGGTGAACAAACAGTAAAAAGATATAATAAATTAAATATAGGTGCTCCTTATTTAATATGTTCTTATGTGGTATGTAGTTATTGGTAATGAGTGAGTATAGCACATATAACGCGCAAACATATAAAGTGCGAGTTACCACCGAAAATCACAAACAAGCTACCGAGTTATATAAACAAGATGTTACACAGTGTTCACACAATTTAGTAGCGTTTTTTTTTAACAACTTTTAAACTTGACAACTTTCAACGTTTATGAAGTTTTATAATGTGGTATAATGTCGTTGAATGTTTTTAACATTTATTATATATACTTATAACACTGACATAAAGAAATTGTTTACTTAAGCCTGTAAAGTGTTAATTTTAAGCGGAACTTTAATCATGTGACTTCAGTATCACATTTAAAGTACCGCGCGAATGGTGTGCTAGTATCTTAAGAAGTCTGTTTATTTGTGCAGACGAAAAGCGCTTAATACTACACCGGCTCTATTGTTTTATTTATTTGTTGTGGTTTGCAGCGGTTGTGCTGCACTGTTGTGTTTGCTGTTTATTCATTAAACAACTCATCTTGGTTTCACATTGGTGCTGCTCTTGTGGCGTTTTTGTTTATTCAGTAATTTTAAAGGATACTTGTAACATCCCTTATTTTAATTTATCAAACGATGAAACAATACTACTTGAAAAATTATCATTTCATGAAACCCAATAAAGGGTGAGGTTTGCTTATGATGGATTATGTAGACTATAGTTCGTCTTTCGGCTTTTCCCGGTTAGGGGTCGCCATAGCGGAACTCCGGTCTACTAATGATTGGCAGTAGATTTTCACGAACGCCGAGGTGCCAGCTCGACATTCAACTTTCAATGAAGGCACACCCATTTTACGCATCTCTTTCGAACGCCCACCCAGCCGCGGGGAGGACATGCAGACTCCACACAGAAGGCACTCCCCGCACTCCAGCCGGGAATCGAATGGGAGAACCTCTTGCTGTGAGGTAACAATGCTACCGCTGCACCACCACGGATAATACATTTTTTTCTTTGCAAAATGGCAGTGATGTATATAGGATTGGGTCAACACTGCATATAGAAATATTGATTTAGCTTTATGTGATTTGTTGATGCAGTATGATATTAATCAAGAACTTTATAAGTTTTTGAAAGTTGAGAAAGCCAAAACTTTGTTTGGGATTCCAAAAGTACACAAAAACATAACCGATAATCTTTCTATGCCTTATTTCGGATGCAGGTGGGTCCAAGACCCAACCTTTAGCAATCTATAGGAAGCTAAAATTATTTTGTTCCAAATATACATACTCATGTAATGATTCATGGCATTTTTTGTGCAGTGTTACATTTGAATTGTATTCACCTGATTTAGTATTTTTAACAATTGATGTATTTGACTTTTTTACAGTAATAACACAGGACCTAGGTTTATATTGGTTTAGTGAAGCTTTATTATGCATAGAAAGTTTGACAAGCACAGATATTAACTTCATTACATTATTTATGGAATTAGTTTTCAAGAATAATTTCATTTATTTTGAAGGCAAATACAATTATAACAATTCAGGTGTTGCTATGAATGCATCATGCGACCCCATTTTTCCAATATTATACTTTTGTTCTGGGAGAGAGGATATATTTTCAGTTCTGTATATGCCACTTCCTGGAAGGTCTCTTCACCCTAGAGAATGCTGACATCTGTGTGGTCACTGAGACATGGTTTAAAGCCACAGAGGACACACCAACAGTGCAAGGTTATAATGACTTCCACACATTTAGTAAAACCACCAACGACCAGCAAAAAACGATGGTTGACACCAAAGTAATAACAAATCTTCTTTTTATTGAAAGATATACATATTCCAGACCGGTTTCGGCTATCCAGCCTTTCTCAATGGATTTCAAAAGTTTTAATTTACTGAGAATTTCACCTGTATTTATAGTAATCCCTGATTGAAAAGAAACAGTGGTATAGCCCAACCTAGTGGACGGCGTATCCAAGTGCATGTGATACTTTCTAAATTGACAATTATGCTTGGCTAATAAGCTATGAAAACAATAGTTTTAAAATAGTGTGATGTACTACAATATATTGGGAAGACCACACATTTAGACCAGCTACTACACAGACAAGGACTAAAAGTGGAGGTGTCTCAATTTACATAAATATACCTCAAGTCTGGTCAGACAGGACAATACACTGGATCTGCTCCATGTTCAAATCACCATAGGCAAAATCCAGTAAGTTATATGACCCCCTCTATGACCAAGGAAACCCATACCATGTATTTAAACTTATTGAAAACCTTCACCATCCAACCCAATACCGTAATCATGGGTGACTTTAATTACTCCACTATTAACTGGGAGTCTTATATATGACACCAGACGTACAAGCACAGAGATTCCTGGATTTGGTAAACACAAACTCCCTAGACCAAATTGTCAATACACCAACCATTGGTGCAACCATACTGTATCTGGTCCTCACTAATATGGGAGAGTGCTGCACACCCCTTTCTGTAATGTCTTCCCACAAAATGGTATCCTTTTGAAGTACCCTTGATGAAAGTTTGGATGCATGGCTAGGCTTAAAAAGGCCCTTGTGGTTTTTAGCCTAGTAAACACCTATGAACCTACTGTAAACATGATATACGGTTTTGGATGACATGTATTTTCATTAGGGGGTCCTACTGAACTAATAAATGAGTTTATTACATACACTAATTCAAAAAGTGATTTTTTTAAATCTATTTTTCATGTTATTTATTCAAGTATAAATTATTTGTATTTTACTTTATATGCAGATAATGAGCTTTGCAATCTAATGTTTATTGTAAACCAACTTATTCCAATTCCTTCTTTATATTACAATAGCTGACATCCTTTCTCTCAGAAGAGAGGCCTTGTTAAGTACCAGATGGTAAGACTGGTTTGTATATTTATTAGAGAAGGACATTTCAATTGTACATCAGTTGGTGTTTTTTTATATTATATTGTGTTTCCTGTCCTTTGTACATTGGCAAAACTGAAAGAAAGCTATAGCAAAGAATCTATAAACATTTAAGCAGCATTAAGAACAAGACTTATAGCACTACACTTTCTAAACATGGTTTATTATGTTCACATTTTCAAAAGCTTACATTTTTATATTGGAGAATGTATCAGAAATTTTAGGGGGTGGCTTTTCCAAGATGGCTGCACACTGAGCAACAGCTTAATTTCAGCTTTCCCAGTGTGAAAAAATAAACTGATAGATAAGAGCCAGTAATTCTGCATGTTTTAGTAAAATTCAGTTACTAAGTAAGTACAGTGCCTAGGTGCCAGTAAAGAAGAAACTTAGAGAGGCTGAAAGAAAATCACTAGAAAGGGTGAAGAGAAAACACTGACTGGGAAGAATCCTGCAGCTGTTCAGCAAAAAGCAGTTCAAGCTCCAGCTTTGGAACAAGAGAGGGCTTCCAGTAAATTAGAGGAAAATAAGTCAAAAGTGCTCAGAGTTGATTAAAATAAATGAAACATTACATTGAATGAGTATATCAAATCAGATAACAAAAGGCTGTAAAACATGGAAGAAGCTTTAAACAGCTATTCAGATGAACTGCTCAACCTGCAAAAATCAGAGGTCAAAATGAAGAAAAGGCTGGCTGAGTGTGAGACTGCACAAGAAGAGCTGTTTCAAAAATGGTAGAGATAGAAGACAGAGCATGCAGAGAAAACCAGAGGTTTTCTGCTGTACCAGAGACACTGGAAGGAACAGGCAGTTAATTTTATGAAAGCACAAATCCACTGCAGGATTTATTAATTGAAAGGACACATTGTGTGTATGCTCCAAACCTGGCCACGAGAAAGCAAACTGTATTAGTAAAGATGCAATCATCCTAGCAGAAAGAGTTGACCCTAACAAAACTGTGGCAGAAGGGCAAAAGTATTACAAATTGGAGACATTTATGGAAAATGTCTATTCACTGTAAACAGGGGTGAAAAGCAAATTTATCTCAGCAGTCAGAGAATGTTGAGAGACAGTTATGATATTTAAGCTGTTGTATCTAGTTGTCTTCAGAATATTTTTCCTGGAGGATCAAAGTAATTTTTTAATGCAGAACAGGGTAAGAGAGACATACAAATGTTTATCTAAGAAAAAGTGAGCTATCAAACTGAAAGGGACTCTGGTTCTCACTTTTCTAATAATAAAGCTCATAAAGAGACTTTGCCAGTGAAACCTTTTCCAATAGTACATAGAAAAATGAATGAGAGACCGAAAAAGCATGAGCTGGCAAGAAGAATTGGGAGTACCTTGGACTTGGGAGTCTGGGGATGGGCGATGTAGAAGAACAGAAAGAAGACCAGCAACACTGAAATTAGTGAATAAATGTGAGGCTATAAAGCATCAGTCACATTTGTGAACTATGGCTCTACAAGAAAAAGTGGCTGAGAAAGATTGGATTTTTATTGACTCTCTTAAATGTGTTGGGTGACTGACGGGCATGTACCTCTTTTTATGCCATTAAAGTTTGGAAGGAAATGTTTTATACAGATACTGTTAAGAACAAAAATTGGTTTACTTACAGTTATTGGTTTCTTCTTTTATCCTTTTCAGTAGGACCCCTAATGAAAAATACATGTTATCCAAAAAAAAAAGTATATCATGATTACAGTAGGTTCATAGGTGTTCAGTAGGCATTTTCAATGACTACTGTATGTGTAAATATACTAAACACATACTTTTTCCCTTTTTTAGTTTCAAGAAATGTTGGCATTACAGTGTAAAAAGAGAGGCTGGACAAAAGCACATATAAGTAAAGTTGTAATCTTGGATTGTTGTGGTAGGGGACAGGGTGTAAAAGTGCAGAGATTATAATATATGTAGAACCGAAATGTTTTCTTTTGCAAAGGTGAATGCCTGGGTTAATGGCTTTGGCTTAATCTAATGAGAATTTTTTTGTGTTTTAAAAATGTGAGATCACAGTGCAGAGTGAACTGTTTTCTTTAAGCATATAAATGTTCAATGTCAGTTGAGAAGGCTGCAGCTAAGGGCTGTACATTATACTCTGTCCTTATGTTTCCATGGAAAGAAGTTAACTAATGATTAAAACAATAAATCAAGGCATTTGGACATTCTTTACTGAGAGAAATGCAAAATTAAAAGCTACAAGGGCAAGCAGCTGTTTGAAATTATTGGAAAAGAATAAGATATAGCAACTTTTCTGGTAACTGAATACTTTAATGTATTTAAAACAGTCTATGATATAGTTTTATTTAAAAATGGTGTACTTTTTCTTAAGGCTAAAATGTAATGTTTTTCTGAAAGCTTGCAAGCTATTTTTAATATCTGGGAAGGGAATAACGATAAGACAAGAACAGACAATGTAAGGAGGAGCACAGGCTGTAACATGCACCTTAGCATGAATAACTTTCATTTAGGTTAGTTAATACCTGTGGATGCAGCTGCCAATTTAGGACTTTTTTTCCTCTCAGGAGGGTTAAACTTCATTATTTGAAGATGTACACAGTTTTGTGTACTTGTTTTTAAGTTAAGTTTTTAAGTTAAGTTTTATGAGTTTATATAGTGGCACATGCTTGTTGTTTATTTAAGAGGAGATGAGGTAAAATGGTGACATCTAATCAATATGCAGTATTCCTGTGGAAATTTGGAAGCTGTGAGGGAAGAAAATTATAAAAATATGTAGTTTTTAACAGTATGTTAAAAGGAGGGGAAGCACCAACATCTTGGAAGAAAGTAGTGGTGTTTGTAATACCTAAAGACAGTAAAGACTCATCAAATCCAGTTTCATATAGGCCCATTTCAATTTTAAACCATGATTACCATGTATTTATATCTATAATAGCTAAAAGAATGGCAATTGTGTTGCCAAAATCGATAACTGTGGATCAACATGGTTTTGTGGAGGGGCAAACATTTAAGACAGTGATGATCCAGAGGGAAGCATAACGTAAGAAAATACAGCTGTTGACATTATGAGGGAATAGAGGCAATAAGTGAAGTAGGAGGGTTATTGTCTGATAAGTTGTGTCTGAACAGAGGATCTAGCAGGGGTCTCCTCTTTCCCCTTTGTTATTTGCATTATATTTATAGCTGTTGGCAAAGAAAATAAGGGATTCAGAAATTCAGGGATACGATTGATGTGGTAATCAAGAAAAGTTGGCTTTATTTTCAGACTATTTCTAAATGGCCAGAAAAGGAGCCAGTGTTGTGGAACATTCCTGAGAGTTTCATTTTTTTGGTATATAAAATTAATCCAGAGAAAACAAAGGCTATAGCAAGTGTCTAATTAATTAGGTAATTATTAATTAGCTAATTAATTAGAATATGCAGTAATTCTAATTTTAAATTAATCATCTAATGCTAATTAGTTTTTTTGGACTAATTCTAATTAAAATTTCTTAATTAGAAGCTTAATTAGATATATTTTACATTCAAAAAATAAAAATACATAAGTTTCTGTTATGTATTTATTAGTGATTGAAATATGGTAATTTAACAGTCTATTAACTTACTGTCATAGTGTAGCAGCAACCCATTCCAATTTCAGTTCTGAATCGCACTTTACCTAGTTACCTACACTGCACATAACTTCTGTCTTCCAGATGGACTATGTGTTTCACTGTTGCAGTCCTCACACTTGGGTCATCTGCCTGCAGGTAGCCCTCAGTCGCCCCGAATACCAGAGTCTTGGGATTTCTACATCGGATGCTGTCGCCTCTTCCATGACATCAGGTCGTCAGGGGTATAAAACATGCAGCCGATGCCATTACATCAGTCTTTCTTGCTGTGGAGGAGCCCGAAGTTCGCAAGTGCCTGTCGGCCGCTACCTGAAATTTTAATTTTTCGAATTTCAGACCTGAAGTCTTCTAAAGCCAAGTACCCCGTTGGGGATCCTTTTTTCTTGCTCTAACCGATATCAGAAAAAATTAACAATTGTCTTACCTGTGGAAAGCAAATACCTCACAGAGATTTTCATTCTTACTGCGTCACCTGTTTAGGCCCAGACCACGACGTCCCTCACTGTTGGTTTTGCATCTTGTTTAACGCCTGAACCATTCATCGACGTGCTATCTTTGTCACTAAATTCTTTCGCTGTCATTCTCTGTATTCTGAAATGGCTTCGATAAACCATCCGACTACCAGTCTGAAAAAAAATGTAAGGATAAAGACAAGAGCCAGACCGCATAGGTCCAAAACTGCCGATGACACTTTCATTAAGCTAGTCGCCAGTCCGCCGGTACTCAGACGCTTTTGCAGCTGCTGATACCCGCTTCTACAGATTCACAGGCCTCTACTGAGACCCATTCGGAGTTTAGTATGCCACGAGATGCTTCTTCGACTATGGAACCTGCGTATGTCTCTACTTTGGATAGGTCTGGAGCCGCTGTGCAGGCATCGGCTTCTGAGGGTGTATTCGGACCTACCGATGTTCATATTAAACTAACAACTTTGTTTTTTAGCTAAAACTACCGACTTTCTCAGGCCCAGAGTTCACACTATGCCTAGAAAACCAATGACCAAAGCATATGCTCAAGCTCCCATGCCACAAAAACTAATGCTTAGAATAGCGGAAGACCTTATTACTCCTAATTAGGGGAAGCCAGCTTTCCCCTGCTAAAAGACAAAGAATTGAATTTCCTTCTGATTCTACATACCAGGAGTCCATTGACTCTGACCCTTCTGATTACCAGGACACACCCTTATCTACCTATGCGGATTCAGATGCAGAGGACATACCCTCTGCCTCCCCTCCAGAAGATTTTTCTTTTGGTGAAACCTTGCATACCTTAAGAGAGCATTTCCACTGGGGGAATGCCAAGACTATTCTCAGTCCAAAAAGAGACTCGGAGACTTTTTAGATGTGCTTCAGCACAGGCCTCTAACTATACCCCCCTATCCTAGATGATGTAGATGATGTCTTCATGGAATCCAGTCTTACTCCCGAGACTTTTCCACCAGCCCCTAGGAAATCTGACCGGTACTACAGAGTACCTGACTCTTTTTCTCTCTAAGAATCTTATTGCGGATCGAGACCATTTCCTGGGGACCTAAGGGCATTAAGGCTACTACAGCCAGAAACCCTACCCCTTCAGACAGGGATTCCAGTGCTTTAGATGGGGTAAGAAGGTATATACCTCTGCAACTCTTGCTATTAGGGCCTTGAATTGCCAGTGTCACATGTTGAAGTACCAGCAACATATTATGGAACTAATCAAACAAAAAATGGTGGTACTTCCAGACTGTGCAGAAAATAAAGATTTACAAGAGTTACTGCATTCTGCAAGCCAAGTTAGTAAACATACTTTGCAGTGTGAGATTGATGCCTTAGAAGCATCTTGCAGGGCTGCTGTCACTGGGTCTGTACTGAGAAGGCATGCTTAGCTGAAGGAACAAATGTTGCCAGACCATGTGAAAGCAAAATTACTAGATGCTCCATTAAATCAGGATCGTTTGGCACAAAAGCAGAAGTTCTTAAAAAGATGGAGGAAAAAGCAAAATCTATGCAAACCGTCAAAGATTTCTTACAGGTGCAGCCGCCTAGATTCAGTAGGCACTGGCCTTCTAAAAACTGGTCCTTTCCAGTCCCTCCCAGGCCTCCTCAGTCCAAACCCAGGGGAAACAGACCACCAAGACTGCAGTCTCAGGGTATGCAGAGATCTAAACAATGGAGTGCTCCCACCTTAAAAACAGGGAGTGGTAAGCCACCCCCTTATGGAAAAAAGTTCACAATGACTTCTCAATCATCCTTCCCAATCATGCCGAAGTGCTTGCACCCTTGGGAGGAAAGCTCACCCTTCATGCAAAAAACTGGATGTCCATTACTCAAGACTGATGGGTTCTAAACATTGTATCCCAGGGATACAGATTCTATTTCGACTCACTGCCAACTCCAAGCGGGTTGCCAGACCTTCCTCTAAACCAGTGGGCAGAGGCTCAAAAGCAAGTACTTTCCCTTCTCAATATCAGGGCTATTCAACCTGTTCCAGTAGAACAAAGGGGACAAGGTTTCTACTCAAGACTGTTCCTGGTGCCCAGAAAAGAGAGCTCTTGGCACCCTATCCTGGATCTGTCAATCCTCAACACCTTTCTGGTAGCCCCAAAATTCAGAATGCTTACACTGCAACAGCTTCTTCCTATGCTAGCCAAGGATGCCTGGTTAGACACCCTAGATTTAAAAGAAACTTATCTGCACATCCCCATAAGGGAGTCTTGCAGGAAATATCTACATTTCAGGGCAGGCTCTATGCACTATCAGTTCTTTGCACTTCCTTTTGGCTTATCTACTGTGCCCAGGGTATTCACAAAGTGCCTGGCTCCAGCCATTGCATACTGCCGACAGAGAAATATTCAAATTTACCCATATTTGGATGATTGCCTGATTCAGGCGGACAGTCAGGAATTGCTATTTCAGCACCTGGTATTTGTAAAAAGACTCCTAACTTCACTGGGGTACACCATCAATGAAAATAAATCACAACTGGTGCCCAATCAAAAAATTGTATTCCTGGGAGCAAGCTTGAACACAACTTCCCAGATGGCATTTCTCACTCAAGGAAAACAGGTCTAGTTGACAAACTACTTCAAACTAATGGCCACAAAAACCCAGCTATCTGCAAGGAAAATACTGCAAGCCCTGGGGTTCATGGCCTTATGCATTCTGCTAATTCCATATGCAAGACTGCATATGAGGAAACTTCAGTGGTACTTAAAAAGTCTCTGGTGTCCACATTCTCAGGACCTGGAAACAGTGATTCCTATCATACATTGTCTAAGGGCAGAGTTCCTTTTGGTGGGCAGAGGCATGCAACCACAACATGGGACTTCTTTCACTCAACCCCTCTCTACCCAAACCCTGACAACAGACACATCAGACTATGCATGGGGGCCCACAGGGCAGGCAAATGCATTCAAGGCAAATGGAGCCCAGGACAAATTCCCCTGCATATCAATCAAAAAGAGATGTTAGCTGTACAGAATGCTCTGACAGCCTTCAAATACCTTATCTTTCCAGGACAGCTCCTGATAAAGACAGACAACACCACAGTTATGTGGTACATAAACAAGCAGGGGGGAACTCATTCCTACCCACTCTGCAGGTTAGCCATGGCCGTGTGGAACACAGTCTTGAGCAACCAAGTGCACCTGCAAGCTCGATTCCTGCCAGGAAAACAAAACTCACTGGCAGATGACTTGAACAGAAATCTACTGGACCTACATGAGTGAAAACTGAACCCAACTCATTCAAATTTCTAATCCACGGGTGGGGGACACCAGAGGTCAAATTTTGCAACAGGAATCCTCACAGCAGAGCCTGGAAGGTGGATGCCATATCCTTTTCATGGGAAAACCTCTTAGTCTATGCCTTTCCTCCCCTGCCCCTCCTCTCAAAAGTACTACTCAAGATCAAACAGGACAGGCCAAGGACAATCCTTATTGCCCCAGACTGGCCACGCCAGCACTGGTACCCACTCCTACGCAGCCTGATAGCAGTGCCACCCTGGCACCTGCATCAGACCCCTTCCCTGCTGCCTCAGCAGGAGGGACAGAATTTGCATCCACATCTGCAAACCCTAAACCTTGCAGCCTGGCTTATCCCCTAAATTCACCACCAGCAACCCTCAGCAAATGAGTGCTGGACGTCATCCTTGAGGCCAGAAGGCCTAGTACTAGAAAATCCTATGCTGAAAAGTGGAAATTATATTGTTCTTGGTCAGTCTCAAGGAAAGTACACAGCCATGCCCACCTTACTCAAATCCTTGATTACCTAGCAGAGCTGCTCCACAGAGGCCTATCCTCCTTATCCATTAAGATTCATGCCTCTGCCATCTCAGCTCATAATACTGAACCACCTCTCTTTTTTCACCCTCTCAAACAGTTCCTGAGAGGAGCTAACAATTTAAGGCCCATTTAAGGCTCACACCCCGGCCTGGGACCTTAACTTTGTACTGGAGAAGCTCACGCTTCACCCTTTTGAACCTGCTGCTTCAACAGAGTTAAAAATTCCTCTCTTGGAAAACAGCCTTACTGTTAGCCATCACTTCAGCAAGAAGAGTGTCTGAGTTACAGGCACTAATGGCCATGGAACCCTTCATTATTTTCCATGCTGACAGGGTTTCCCTCCGGACTAACCCATCATTTATGCTGAAGGTGGTATCCAGTGTGGCTTTAAACCAATCCATCCATTTGCCAACCTTTTTCCCTAATCCTCAGAATAAAGGGAAAGGATCCTGCACTCCTTGGATGTGCACAGACAGCTCAGGTTCTACCTTGGCGGGACAAAACCTTTCAGAAAATCTGACCAGCTGCTAGTCAGCTTTGCTACAGGGGCAGAGGGCAAGGCCATTTCAAAGCAAACCATTTCCAAATGAATAGCACACTGCATCCATTTCTGCTACAAGTACCATGGAAAACCTACCTGACGGGATCAGAACTCATTCCACTAGGGCTAAAGCATTTCTCAGAGGAGTCCCTACCGGGGACATCCTGGAAGCTGCAACCTGGAGTTCTGTACACACCTTCACCAAGCATTACCACTTACCTATTTTTTCTAAATCCAGAGCTGGATTCACTACAGCAATCTTACAAGGCCTGCTAGCCAGCCCTAACACTTCTTGATTGCCTCCACCCTTCCTCAAGCTTTGGGAATCAACCCAAGTGTGATGACTGCAACAGTGAAACATGAAGAACATAGTACAGTTGTGTACACTTACCATAAATGTAGATGTTCGAGTGTATTCAGTGTTGCAGTCCTGGTTTCCCTCCCTCCAGCCCCCTGACTATCTCTATCCTTTATACCTATCCTTTTTATGGCCATATTCTATGGCAGGGGTATTTACTTTTTACTGGAGGTGTTCCACACCATTAAATAGCTTTCTGTTTTGGTATTTTGACATTTTTGGACAAGAAAATCTGATGTAATGGTTTCGGCTGCATATTTTATACCCCTGACGTCATGGAAGAGGCGACAGTATCCGACGCAGAAATCCCAAGACTCTGGT
Organism: Protopterus annectens; assembly: GCF_019279795.1. Classification (NCBI taxonomy): domain Eukaryota; kingdom Metazoa; phylum Chordata; order Ceratodontiformes; family Protopteridae; genus Protopterus; species Protopterus annectens. The sequence goes on from NC_056740.1 coordinate 194,869,933, forward strand.
ATTCAGGCCGACTGAAGGCTACCTGCAGGCAGATAACCCAAGTGTGATGACTGCAACAGTGAATACACTCAAACATCTACATTTATGGTAAGTGTACACAACTGTACTTTCCTGTTTACTGTTTAGTTTGATTGTAAACTTGGCAGACATTGTTCAAGAAATACCAGATAATGTTGCAACTTTTTTCACTGATTTTAAATTAAGTGTCATAAATGATAATAAAACATGAACTTCTGGACCATGCAAGGCCTGCAGGAAAAGAATTACTGGCAATTAGAAGCCAACAAGGGTGACTTCTAATTTTGTAAGTCACTTAGAGCTGTGCAATCCTGGCAAATACAGCACTAATGAGGCAGGAAGAACCCACAACAGGATCTGGATGGTATTTGTTCTCTCAATAAATGTTTTCATCCATCATCACAAAGCATTTTGAGCGACAGAGTCTATGATGCTGTCATCAGATTTATCATGGTACATATGCTTCCTTTGAGTCTGGTCGCAAAAGAAGGATTTAGTTTTCTAATGAGTGCAGTACAACCGGTTATACAACTGTCGTATCATATTCCAGCCACAAGAAAGTTTACCATGCAAGTTCACTATCAGTGCAGACAGGTGATTAAAAACAATTGAGAAGATGACGAATGATTCTCGGTATTGCTGTTCCCAAGCTGATATATGGTCTAGTCGGCGTATGCATGGCTACTTAAGTGTAAGCCTGCCATTTGTACAGAAACAGAAGATGGAACCTCAGCTGGTGAGCATGAAGAGGTTTATGGGCTCAAATATGTAATTTATCAATCTGTTATGAAACAATTCACAAGTCAGATGACAGTTGTCGAAATAGTCACAGATAATGCCACCAACGTGGTGAAGGTATTCCTGAAGTCTGTTGATGTGATAGATGCAGATGAAGAGGAAGAAGGTGATAAAGATGAAGCAGGAGAAGAGTTGGAACATGTTCCAGTTGATTGGAGAAGAGGGTAGCAGTCCAGTACCTGTGCACTATGTGTGCATGGCACAGACTTTGCAGTTGATAGTTCATTCTGGACTTGTTGAAGCCTCACCAAAGAAACAATGTCGTGGTGAAATGTGATAGTTTCGTGTCAACTCTTCATAAGTTATGCCAAACTACGGAGTTGTTGGAGGTAGGAAACACCGATCCAAATTCCAACATCTGACAGTAAACTGTCAAGGATTTTGCCAATTAAGATCGAATCACAACATGAAGGAACCGTTCAGCAAGTTTGCAATCTTCTGCCATCCAGAATTACTCACACCAAATGACTTTGCTGTACTACGAGAAATGAAGCAGCTCTTGAGTTCATTTGAAATGGCTACTGTTCGCCTGCAATCTGAAGTTGTTGTGACAAAACAGTTGGCTTGAAGAAACACACAGAGAAGATTGAAGTACAGCAGAGAAGATTGAAGTACAGCATTGTACATTAGTCAAATCTGGTCTCTTGACATCATTGAGCAACAGATGTGATTATCTGTTTCACCAGGCACATTGCTCGATTGCCACAGCTATGGATCCACGATTCAAATTGAGGTGGACAACAGATCCAGGTGACAGCAATGCAACATGACAGGCATTATTGACTGAGATGCAAGTACTAAGTCAATCAATATAAATATTGACTACCTGCAGAAGTCATCCATGCACCAGTACCACAGCAACAACCATCAGCTTCACAGCCAGACATTCTGTTTTTCTACGTGATGGAAAACAACAGCACACCAACAAACAACACTGAATTGGAATCATATTTATTATCACCATGCAGCAGTTTGAAGCTGCTAGTCTACTGGAGTGACATTGCATGCCAAGAATCATTTCCAGCCTTATACAAGTTGCATCTTAAGCACCACTGTATATCTGCTACTTCAGCAAACATTGAAAGGATTTTCAGTGCTGCTGGCTACATTGCTTCAGCGAGACAAAATAGACATAGTGATACATCACTGGAGTTGCTTGTTATTGCCAAGTGCAACAGACTGGTTGATGAATATTACTATCTGACGATATTACTGTTTTATGGTTTTAAATATGTTTAACTGTGCAGTTGATTATTTAACTAAGCATGTGCTTGGAGATGCTGTAACTTTTATGATTTGACATTGATCACACTGTTTTCAAGTTGCACATTTTGATTGACAAGTTGCAAGTTAAGACAGTTGGCAGTACTTTGCTAATTAAAATCTAATTAGCTTAATTAGTTTCAATGTTTGCTAATTCTAATTAGCAAAAATGAGCTGCTAATTGTAATTTTAATTAGCAAATACAGCTATAGTTAGTGTTGTTTTTAATTACCTTAACCCGTGTGCCTACACATGGATTAGTTCAGCAATACCTATATGTATGGGTACGTAATAAAAGAAGATATTTAGGATTATGGGTTAAAAAAGATTGTGTTGTAAATATGTGGGAAAAGACTGAACAACAGATGATACAAAACGGAGAAAATGGAAGGTCTTTTTATGGATATAGATAGCAAGATACAAGCGGTTAAAATATTTTTAATACCTTTAGTTTTATAGGCAGGTTAGGTATATTTTTTCAACCAGTGGGAAAGTTGTGGACAGTAATTAATAACGAGTTGAAGGACTTTTATATGGGAGGGGAAGAGGCCAACGGTGAAGTGGGATAAGTTAATCGTTCCAACAGAGCAAGATGGTTTAGGATTACTTTGAAGGGATATTTTAGAGCTACACAGTTAAGGCTCATATACTTAACACAAGCAAAAAGCTAGAATTGAAAGTGGGAAGAGATGAGAAGCAGGCGGTGATTTCAAGAAATAAGAAGAGAGTAAGATTTTTCGATCCCTAAGGAAAATTACAGTCATACAGAAAATCATATTCCTAAAGTAGCGAAGTATTTTAAGAACTAAGCCAAGATGAGAGTTGAGAAAGGAGATCCTGCTGATAGGGATAACTGCAATTAAGAATACAGAGAATAAGCAAGAGGGGGCTGAGACTTGCTAGAGAAATCTGGCAAAGAAACCAAGGTAGTGGAAGCAAATAACTAGAGAGGGAAAAATAATAGAATGGGAAAAGGCCAAGAAGGTATTTGGAATGCTGCTAGAGATTGCTTTCTCTGCTATCAGAGCATAGGCAAAGAGAAGGGGTTAGGGGTGTCCTAAGTGAAAGACCTAGAATTTTTAGAACAGAAGCTGCTGTTAAAAAGGTATAATTAGTAAGGCATATAAAATATTGCATGATAACTATAGGATTCAATCAAAGGTTAGAAAAAACTGGGAAGAGAAATTGGATAAGCAGTTCACAAGGAAACCATGGGAGGACACATGCATGGCTCCCAAATAAGTCCAGAAGATGTAGGATATTTTTGCTTTAAATGTTTCTATAGGTATTTTTGTACCCCAACCCGATTCCAATGAATTTTTCCACAGGTATATGGCAAATGTTGGAGGTGTGATGGGGAAGAAAGAAGTAACTTTTAACATCTGTTTTTGAGAGTGTAATGAGTTGTCAAAGTTTAAAAATTTGCTACAGAGTACTCTGTCAGAAATATTGGATAGGCAAATGGGTGTAACTAAGGACATTATTTTTAAGCTGGTTTACAGGATCTGAATTGTAAGGAACAGAAAAGCCTTGTTAAGTTTAATTCTGGTGGCTGCCAAAAGAAAAAAAAAATTCTAGAAAATGGAAATCAAAGTCTAAACCAGTTGTATTTGAAGTAATGAATATTGTAACAGATGTAAAAAAATGGAACTGGGATCTTTAGAAAATAGGATAAAATTACATAGCACAAATGGAAATTATGAGAACAATGCATGCAGAATAATGTTTTGGAGAAGTGAGGTTTAAAGGAAGGCAGGAACTGAGCAATGTTGGATTGATCATTGTATAAACGAATGCATGTTGTGTGTAATGTTTGTAACTATGAGCATGTTAACATGGTTTGTTTACTTTTATATAAATTTGTTTGCCTATGTCTTAAGTAATAATTCAGTAATGGTGTTAAAAAAATGTAGGGGTGTAACTGGTCTGATTACATTGAATTTGGGAAACTTTGATGGAAGTTATTTTTAATGCTAATGTCACCCCAGGTCAGAACATTTTTAAGTAGTTGTTTATGACTGCAAGCTGGTTAAGTTAAGTAATTGGTTTATTTCTTTATTGTATGTAATTTCCTGCCTGTGTTTATATAATGAGACTGTTTCCAATGATGCTGCATTTCTGTTGAAGCTTCTGATTGGGTTGAAAGCCCTCATAAACTGTTAAAGCATGTGGAACTGTTTGGGGTAGCATGGACCAGGTGGTTTTATTTGTTACTGGTTCCTTTTACACATCTGGTCCCCCACTGTCATTTTTGAATTTTTGATATGCAGACAATATGGCATATAGCATGAGGAGTCAAAATAAGAGTGAAAAGAGCAGAAGGGTTGGAGAGAGGTTTGACGAATAGGTTTGAGCAAGAGTGAGTAAGTAGGAAGTAGTATGAAAAAGGGTTAATTGGTGGTTATTGAGTAAAAATAATATTATGGTATGAGGAAAAGTGATGGAATGGGAGAGTAGAAGGTGATACTTTTCCCTTCTGTCGCTGTTAAATTGTAAGGCTATGGTACTGAGTTGGCAGTGGTTGTTTGGGTGAAGTCAAGTAATGTGGGGGTAGCAGTGGCAGTTTATTTTATTTATTTATTTATTTATTTTATTTATTTAACATTTGTTGACCGGGAAAGTCCGACTAGGTTCCACAGATCCTGTTTTCAGCGGAGGCCCGGGGAGAAATGCTCCAGACGCATGTCTTTAGAATGTGGGAGGAAACCGGAGTACCCGGAGGAAACCCACGCGAACGCAGGGAGAACATGCAAACTCCACACAGAAGGCACCCCAGCCGAGAATCGAACCAGAGAACCTCTTGCTGTGAGGCGACAGCATTAACCGCTGCACCACTGCGCCGCCCCGTTTATTTCCTTAGTGAGATGATGTTTGAAGGTTTCCTGAATTTGGGTGAAGGAGTAAAGTCTTTTATATTTGGTGGGATGGACTGCCAGATTTTTGGGCCTAGTACGCTGAAGCTGTGGTAATATTTTAGAAGGTTTCATGGAGAGAAGGACCCAGATTTGGTTGAATGCTAAGGTTTTATGATATCTGCCTTATTGTGAAACTGTCTGCATACCTTAAAGCTACTGTAACAATAAAAATGTTAAACATTTTGATTAGGGCAATAATATTGTTATTCTTCATATAATTAGTATTCACATGTTATGATCATCTGAATGATGTTAATACAAAAAGTAGATAAGAATATATCTAAACAAGCAATAAATGATTTTGCATTATGATTAGACTAAGGATATAATGTGGAATATTAGAGGGAATATTGTTAAGAAATTGTGTTTAAAGGCAGCAAAAATGCTACCTTTTATTATCTTCCTAAAATTCACAAAAGTATGAGTGAACCCCCAGGTACACCATTTATATCCTTGTATGATTATTTTCTTAGGAATATTTTTTGCATACTAATACAAGTATGTTGGTAAATTACCTTTGTATATTAGAAATAAAAGTTTTTTTTTGTATAAAATCAAAATGTAATTCGGATTGAGAATGTGTATTGGATTACTTTGGATGCTACAAATTTATATACTAGTATTAATTATTCTCATGGTATCAATGCTTTGAATTTCTATCTTCAGAATAATCTCACTACTGTGTCTGTGACTGACTTAGTATAATTTTGTTTAATCTTTTTTGTTTCTTAAGGAAAATTTTATCAGTAGAAAAGAAGTACTAACCTGAGGGCCTGTCTCCTTTTGTGTCTGTGTACACCAGTCAATCTATGAGTTTGTTAGAAATAGAATAAATGTATGACTTTGTGAACAAAGTATAATTTGGTTATATTGAAGGTATTATTTTATATATATATATATCGGTGCTAAATGTGAAGTTACAGATGTTATTGATTAATAGCTAACAGATTTTTTTAATTGAAGGTGGCAGCATGAATAAAAGTACAATTTTTTCGAAATAAATTTACAAGGTAATAATATGATTAAGGCTAGTATACATAGAAAGGTAATTGTTAATGGTGAATATAGAAATGATCGCAATCACCCTTCTCATTTATTGTCATCACTGACTTACAGTGATTTTTCAAGACTATGACAACTAAGTAGAGTACATGATTTCTTTTTTGAAGAAAGCTAAAAGGCTATCAATGTGTTCATTAATAGGACTTATAATGAGAGCCAAGTTATGGAATTGTATTTTAAAGTTGTTAGCATGTCAAGAGATGAGGTCTTAAGTATAGTAATGAAAGAAATTGATAAAACACTACATATGTTTTTAAATGAGAATAAACAAGGGATTTATTTAACAGTGCTGAGTCTTTTTTTGATAAATTGATTGGACAGTTATGATACAAGCTACATTTCCTAATAGTAGAATTTATAGAATTCCACAGATTTCTTTTAAAGGGGGAGGTGTAGTGTAAGTGACATACTTAGCCATTGTTATTATGGCCATCCTAATGAAGAAATAAATATTAATTTTATAAACAACACTTGAAAGAAAGTTACTGTTTGTCGTTTTTGCATTTAAGTTACCTGTAACACATTGCACTTAAGTTACCTGGCACTTGCTCACTAAAGCAATTATATAAGTCAGCACTAAAAATTAAAAGCACTACACCCTCACTCCCCACTGGTCCTGGTTTTCAATTATTAAGGAATTCCCAATATTATTCTAGCATGTTCAAAGGTCAGTTGTCAATCTCCTCTCCGGTCCAGCTGGTGAATCTGGGAATCTTGAGGCAATGTTACAACTGCCTCATGTACACAGACAACCCTCTCCTCCTCCCAACAAATTCCAACACATGTGAGAGATGCAACCATATAGCCAAACTGGAGGCTAAGCTCTCTCAACTCAGTACTGGCATAACCAGTCAGGAGGAGAAGGAAACCATACTCACTACAATTCCAGTCTCACATAGACCTACCACGACAGCAAACCAAACACATAATCACACAAAAACATACTGGAGGCTCTAAATAAAGATCTGCCAAGCAGCAGAGACCTCCAAAGCAGACACCCAAGCAGCCGCTACCCCAAAACAAAACACTTGCAACACATATCTCACAAAGCCAGTGTGCCAAACAGTCACAGCCCTTAAGACTAAACAACACACCTGATACACTTGTAATAGGTGACTCTATCGTCAGGCACACTGACGTCCCGCTCACCAGGCTGAACAAGGAGAGGGTCACGGTGAGCAGCCTGTCGGGTGCTAGGATCCGCCACATAACACAAGCACTCAGGTCACTCCAAGGCAAGTACAAATATGACTCCGTCATTGTCCATGCTGGTGTGAATGACCTGAGACATACCTCCCTGGACTACATGAAAAGAGACATAAAGGAGCTCTCTGAGCATGTAGCCCAGGCCGGTATGACCCTGACCTTGAGTAGCATTTTACCCTCACCAAGAATGATGCCACAATATGAAGACAAGATGATCAATTTCAACAATTGGCTTAAGTACTGGTGTCATTCAAAGGGGATCCAATGCCTGTCAGCTTGGGATGATATGCTCGACAAGCCACGATGCTTCGCTAGGGACGGCTTGCACCTGTCACCCCTGGGCTTTCGGATATTGGCAAAGGCTCTTGCTACCCCATAGTGCCTTTTTAGGCAAGGCTCAAAAGACAAACCCACCTCCATAGGTATCACAAGGGATAAGAAACTAAGAGTAATGCTGCTCAACGCCAGAAGTCTAAACCTCAAGATGCATGCACTCGAAACTCTCCTTAGCATGGAGAACATCGATATCTGTGCAGTAACAGAAACCTGGTTCAGGGCTCCGAGAGCACCCCAGCACTACCAGGTTATACCTCATACCATGCTTTTCGGCCCCAAAACTTGGACTGAACCACAAAAGGAGGGGGAGTATCGATATTCATCAAAGATACCCACACCTCCAGGTTGGTGGCAAAGCACGAAGCATCAGAGACTATCCATGTGCAACTAACAGTGGGTAAAACTGCCTTCCAGTTTATAGCCTGCTACAGACCACCCTCCCAAACCCAGGAACCCCATTCGGCCTTCCTGAGAACACTGGAAAATATGAAGGTCTCTCCAAACACCATTATATTGGGCGACTTCAACTACCCAAACCTAGACTGGGAGCATTACTCTAGCTCCAACACCCTAGCCCAAAGGTTCCTAGAATTTATAAACTCAAATGCTATGGAACAACTTGTTACCACTCCCACAAGAGGGGAAAACATACTGGACCTGATCATCACCAGCATGGGGACTCTGCTCCAGACCAGAAGTGTATCCCTCACTGGTAAGATCAGACCATAAACTAATCTCACTGGATATTCACATCCCGACCCCACCCCCTGCCCAGAAAACCACAGTGAAAAACTTCTCTAAAGCAAATTTTACACTCCTCAAAACTGAGGTGGAATCCTTCAAAGCCCCCGGGCCTGTGGAAAATACGGCCCAGACCGCAGAATCTTTAATAAACGCATTCTATGAACACCTTCAGGAATGCATGGATCATGCGATCCCATATAAAACCAAGACCCAATCCTCCAAAGGCAGATGTCCTGTCTGGTGGACCCCAGCCATAAACAAACTATACAATAGAAGGAGGAAGCTACTAAATGATAAAGCAAAATCCCAAAAAGGGAAGGCATCACTGATCAGTATTAGCAAAAAACTACGGGCACACACAAAATTGTCTAAGGCCAGCTTCGAGAGAAAAATTGCACAGGACACTAAGGATAATCACAAGGCTTTCTTTAGTTATGTTAGGAACCTGGGTGGTAATTCCCAGATATGCTCAGAATTAGTCCAAAATGACAAAAAGTACACCGAACCCACAGACATTGCCAACATCCTAGCCGACAGGTTCAGCGCAAACTTCTCCCCCCCTCCCCACCAAAAGGGCAAATATCTATCCCAGCAGAGTGCTGCCCCCCTGACATCTCAGATGCTCAGGTAAGAGCCGCACTCTCCAAAGCAAAAACACAGCATCAATGGGACCAGATGGTGTCCCGGCTGCGTCCTACATGAACTCAAAGAAGAGCTAAACCCAAACATAAAACTACTGTTCAATCTCAGCCTTACTACAGGATATGTGCCCAAAGAGTGGCGTACAGCAACAGTGGTCCCTCTCCATAAAGGTGGTGCCTCAACGGATCCTGGAAACTATCGCCCCATAAGCCTGACTAGCTTGGTCTGCAAAGCTATGGAAAGGATCATCATGGACCTCATAAATAAAGATATTGGGGACCTACAAATACTGGATCCTACCCAGTTCGGCTTTGTTAAGGGCAGATCCTGCCTCTTAAACCTGGTTGATTTCTTTGAAACAGTCACCAAGGCCATTGACGAGGGAAGGTGGTCCACACAGCCTACCTGGACCTCGCAAAGCCTTCGATACAATACCCCACTCGGGCATTATAGATAAGCTCACCAGCTTAAATATAAACCCCTATGTCACTAGATGGATTGCAAACTGGCTCAAGGACAGAACCCACATGGTTAGAATTGCTGGAGCCATGTCAGACTCCAAACCAGTTACAAGTGGTGTCCCACAAGGCTCCGTTCTGGGACCTCTCTTGTTCGGTATATATTTCTCGGAGGTACAGGCCAACACGGAAGGACTGTGGCTGACCAAGTTCGCAGATGACTGCAAACTGGGTGCCATAATCGACTCTCCAGCTGACACAAGCATCCTCCAAAAGGGCCTCATAGGAACAGACAACTGGTGCCAGTGCCATGGCCTCAAGCTAAATGCCAAAAAGTGTATAGTCATCCCCTTTGGCAAAAACAAAGTGCCCACAAATTACCACATAGGTGGAAATCCATTAAGTACAGAAGAAGTAATTAGGGACCTGGGGACCCAAGTTGATAGCAGTCTCTCATTTGACAACCACGTGGCCAAAGTGGTTAGAAAAACATTTTATATAGCCCACCTAATCATGAAGAGATTCACATCTAGATCAGGGGAGGTCATCGTGCCTCTTTACTCATCCCTCATCAGGCCCATAATTGAGTACAATGCCCCTTTTGGGATGTACCTTACCAGACACCTGCAGCAACTGGAAAGACCCCAAAAGTACCTCACCAAGAGGATCAAAGGGCTCAAACAGATGCCATATGCTGCCCGGTTAAAGAAACTCCAGCTCTACTCAGTGGCATACCCGCTGTTCAGAGGCGATCTGTGCCTGACGTATAAAGCCATGTCCAACCCGGAATTAATGGACATGCTGCACCTCAGAAAATCCAAATCCCATCGAGCTACGCGCTCGAGAGACTTGAACCTCAGCACTGAAATAAATAGGACATGCTGGAGGGACAGATTCATAACCCAGAGGCTCCCTTCACTCTGGAATAAAATCCCAGTCCAGGTTAGGCAGAGTCCCTCATTGACTCTCTTCAAGAGGAATCTTGATGAGTGGATGGGAGATCGTAGGTTTACCCCGGGTATCACTTCTGTGTCACTGTTGGGTAGAGGCACAGTATACTAACCTCGAAAAAGGGCATAGCAAAATAAATTTAAAATGGGTGGCGAAAGCCAAACACATTCTGGCTAGGCTTATAAATGCCCTAGGGCAGATAGCCTAGTATGAACCCATGAACCTATATACCCCCTTATTTTTGTAGCATTTATAAGTATATAGTTAGCACTTTTGAGAAAATAAAGTGAAATTTCAACTATGTGATTGTGATACTGTATATGCTCTCAAATATTCTTGTGATTTGGCTTTCTTGAGTAAAACACAGATGAAGTTTAGCATTCATGTTCTGGAACATGTAAGGGATGTCAAAACAGGCAAACTTGAAAGTCCAGTAGCAGTGTATTTTCAAGAGCATCATGATGTAAGTTATGAATTAACTAATGCTATAGTCATTGAAGAAAATTAATGTAGATTTTTAGAAGATATGAACTTGAAAGAAAGATTTTTATTATTAAGAATCAATGCATATTTTAAAATGGAATACTTTACGTTTTGAGGTGAGGTGGATTTGGATTGTTACTGGAAATAACCTAGTGTAATTTAGTGGTTAGTTGGTTGATTAGTAAGTGTTTTATTTGTTTATTTGCCTTTTAAAAAGGTTACGCTTTGTGTGTGATTTCTCTGGAGGATTTAATAAAGTGTGTTTTAGGATCTCTTTTGCCTCTGTCTTATAACTATAACATTTTTAAAAACATTCATTAAATTCACATATATTGAATAATGATAGTACACATGCATTAATAGAAAGAAAACAAGCCATTACATTTTTCATATTCACTCAGTATAAATGTTTTCTTTAACAATTATCATTCACTCCAATGTTGCATAAATTGCTGAATGCATTTAGTTATTTTATCCTTTTGTTGACTGGGTTAGTCCAACTCGGCTAATATTCTTTTCAGGGGAGACCCGAGGTGATAGTTATACTACTAGGGGAAATTTGGCTAGGGCATCATGGAACTTCCCCTACTAATCATTGCTGTGAGTGGGGCCCAATTTGAAGGAGCACTTTGTTTCCATTCCAGGTACAGAGATGGCCCAGAGAAACAGGGAGGCAGATGGAAAGAGAGGGAGAAAATGGAGTAATGAAATAAAGAAAGGAAATATCGAGACCAAAGAATGTGTGCAGGATTCTGAGGAAATGTTTCAAAGAAACTTGTTGATGGAGATGACTCAGCAAATGATGGATATATAATTACAACCCTGCAGTTGGGAGGATTGGGGGATATTTTACTTAATGAAATGGTGCAGGGTGAGCCAGAAAATTAAGGAGATGTTTCCTGGGGGGACATTATGAAGAAAATACAAAAGGAGGATGCAGAGGCAATCTTAAAGAATAGTGGTGAAATAGAAAAAATGTATGCAGCTAAAGTAAAAGAAGGCAAAAGTGGAGTATCAGAAAAGAATGCAGATGAAAATGAAAAACAGAAGTACGTGGTAAGGATTCAAAGTAAAGAAGACAAACAAATGGATAGGTGTGAACTGTGGGACAATTTTAATGGTGCCTTTGGGTGTAAAAGCACATAAAGTTAGACCATTTAGTCTTATTAACAAACATTTTGACGTTTGAAACTGTTTGTTTTTTTCAATGGAAATTTTTCTTGGAGAATATGAAAAAAGAAAGACTGCTACCCATGAAATCTTTGTGATAAAAGCATTTAAAAGGGAAACAAAAGAATCATGTACTGTTTCAAGCAGAGGTAGAAAGAGAGACTTTGAAAGGACATTTTGAAAGCTTTATGTAGAGATGTACTGGACATTGCAAAAGTATATGAAAAAGGGTTTTTTGGACTGGTGGCTGAGATTGTAATATTGTGTTAAAAGTAGAAAGAGAAAAAATTATGCATATAAGAAGCATGATAAATGTGGATGAGAATAGGGATGTTGTAAAATACTGGGGACAGCCCATCACTTTTTTTTTTTTTTTTTGTACAAATAATGACATTTGATAAGTAACTTTGACAAAAGAGCATGTTATATTTGTGGGGAAATTGGGCATAAGGTAGAAAATGTGAATTGAAATGTTATAAATGTATAGCAAAATTGGACATTTTTGGATAGATTGCAAAAATAAAAATAACAGTAAGGAAAAGAAAGACAAGAAAATAAGCAAACAGAAGAAATTTTAGAAGTAAAAATAGATGAGAAAAAAGGTAAGGCATAGAAGAACATTCTCAAATAAGCAATGAAGAAACCATAAACTGGGAGGTAGTAAAAGGGAAACATAATTCTATTGGTGAAGGGGTAATAGACAGAAAAAGAAAATTTAAAGGGATAAGTGCAAAAAAAAAAAAAAAAAAAAAAGGAAGGAAATGGATGAAAAAGAATATATAAAGATTTGGGCTTAGTATAATGGTTAAAGTGTTTGACTCATAGACCCGTGGTACAGTGTTTGATTCTCACCTTTGAGAAAGAAATTGTTTGGGCTTAGAATGGCCTATTAAAAAGCCAGCCCAGTAATTAGTTATGCATTTGTTAAACCATGAATCTAAAGAAAAGGGAAAATGAAAATTTTGAAGGACTTTTGTAAATGTCAATAGTATTAAGAATATAGTAAGAAGAATAGGAATTTTGGAGTAGTGTAATACAAGTGATATAGATGTAATTATATTAGAAGACACAAGACATTTAACAAATGAAAGATTACAAACATAGAAACTCTAGGGAGAAAAGATAATCTGGAATTTGGGAAATGATAAATGTTGTGGAATAGTTGTATTCTGTAGAATTACCCTAAAGATATTAGATCTAACTTTAGCAAAAATGAGAAGATTAGCCATTGTAGATTTAAAATAGAAATAGCAACACTACATAATTATAACATAGTATGCGTATACTAACTGTAAAGAAAGGGAAAGCTTATTTCCTCAGTTTAGATTATGTAGTGATAAATATGAATATTATAATGACACAAAACTTTAATTGTGATTTAAGAGAGAAGCATAAAAAGAAAGGAGCTGAAATAATAATGTTAGAAGTTATAAGATGTGGTATGTTAAAACTTTGGGGCAAAAATTCATGGACTTACAAAAGGGTATGTGTAGAACTGAAATAGATTATTTTATAGTATCAAAAGGTTTAGTTATAGGAGAAGGAGAGGTAGTTCAAACAAAGTTTTCTGATAATCTTGCAATATAGCTAAAGATAAAAGAAAACGAAGCATATATAAAAATGGGCAAAGGAATAAAACAGATAAAAGAAAAAGCATGGAGTGAAGAAGGAAAGAGGTTAGTAATGCACTTTTATATAAAGATCATATTACTGGGAGTACATTTTATAGAAAATGGTCTGAATGGTGGGTGGTATTTAAGGAAAATTATAAAAAGCTTTTTTTTTTTACAGTGGCAATATGATGTGAGAAAAAGAAAGAAAACTATAAAAACATATGATGCATTGGAAGATTTAGAGCATAATAAGTACTTTGACAAAGAATTAATGAAAGAAATCAAGAATAAATAGAAGAATTATTATATAAACATATTTACAAGGTAAAAGAAACTATCAAGTCACTTAAGCAGATTAGTAAAGGAAGAGATGGTAGCGTAATGAGAGAAATAAAAAATGTAAAAAGAGAAACAAAGAACTCAGAAAAAGATTATGAATAGTGTAGTACAATATGTACAAGAAATGTTTGAAGCAAAAAAGAAGGTAGTGAAAAAAATGTGGAAAGTAAAAAGTTAATAGAGTTGGAAAAGGAGATTTCTTTAAATGAACTAGGTAAAGTATTAGGACAAATAAATATAGATTCGGCTGCAGGACCAGATGGAATAGGGTATGAAATCTTTAAAAATGTAACGGATTGGCAAAAAGTGTATATTTTTTAAAGATTTTGAATGGTTAAATTAAGGATTTATGTATAAAGAATTATGTAGTGGAATATTTAAATTCATATGGAAGAATGAAAATAGAAGAGAATTAAAACTGGAGACCAGTGGTATTGAATAATAATGATTTTAAGATATTTATGAAAATAATACAAAAAAAATTTGAAACTAAAATGGGAAATATTATAGAAGGTAGCATATATAGTATAAAGGGGAAGGGTTGTCAAGAATTATTAAAGATAGAGAAATTGTGAATGATATTATAAACAGAAATGAAGAAGCGAAAATCGTGATAGGAGACATTAATAGGGCATTTGACACAATTAATCATGAAATCTTATGGGTAATAATGAAAAAATATAATATAAGTGAGAAATGTAGGAAGTTATGCATGTCAGCATATAGTAATAATGAAGTAAAAATACTTATAAATGGCTGGTTAAGCCAAGAAGTACATATGAAAAGTGGTGTAAGAAAGGGATGTCCATTGAGTTGTATAATCTCTGCATTAATTATGAATGCGATAGCATGTGAAATAAACTACAAAATGAAGGAGGCAGGATATATAGCACCTTAAGGGTTAAGAATTTCAGTTACATTATCGTATGCAGATGACATTATAATAATTGCAACAAGCAAAGTTTGGATAAAAGAAGTAATAATTTGCACAAATGCTTGTTTAAAGATGATAGGAATGGCTTTAAATAAGAGAAAAGTAAGATTTTGTAGACACGGGTATATATTTTTCAGTGAATCAAATTGATGTGGTGGGTATAAAATTTGGAAATAGTTGCAAGTAAAACTCAATGGAAAAACAACAGAAATAAAGCAAACATGTTTTCTAGAGAAAATATAAATTGTTATTCAGAAAAATGGCGTATTTAATAAATTAGGTACTGATGGGAAAAATAGCATACTTAGCAAGTGTATTTATGTTGCTAACAGTATTTGAAAAGGAATTATTGCAGATAATTTGTTTCTATTTATATGGAGTTCTAGATTAAACGCAGTAAAAAGGGGAGTGTTGTATGTAAATAGAGAAGGAGGTTTATAGTTAATTAATCCAGTGGTATGCACTGCTTCATTAAATTTATACAAAGTGTTAAAGTGGATACATGAAAAAGATGAGAGATTAGTAGTACAAATGTATAAGTATGGTAAAATCTGTGGTATGGTAAAAAAGAGAAAAGAGTGTATAAATAAAATAAAATGTTACCAAGAAAAAATCTTTTGTGGAAAATAAAAATTGATGACCTAGAAAAATGTAGAAAAAGAAAAGTATGGTAAAAGAATGCAACAATAAAACATTACTAATTAAAACCATGGGAAAATCTAACAAATGAAAACATTAAAGCTGTCAAAATAATAAGCAAATGGTATAATTAGAAAGTAGAATGTCAAGATTTTTTGTGGATATTGGTAATAGATAAATTTCCAGTAAAAGGAAATATAGACCACATAAAAAGAAACATGATAGAAAATGTTTACATTGTCAAGAAGAAAAACTACATAACTTGTTTTTTTTTTTTTTCAAATGTAAAAAGAGTAAACAAGTTATGGGGAAAACTATGTAAAAGAAGATTTTTTGAAGATAAAGAAGTGGACAAAATAAACATGGATAGGATTAATTATGGATATTATAAAAATAGAAGTAAAGAATGTGTTGAGAGTCAAAATGTTATTGTATGTTCTATGGAATTTAAGAATAAATGAAATCATATTTAATATTAAATGGATTTTCGTAACAATATTAAATAAAATCAGATGGTGGTTATGCAAAAAGGAGTGGGGGGGTCTAACACGGATGAAAATTTAGCATGATTGTATAGAAAATTATGAATATGTGTAAACAGATTTGTATATGTACATGTGTATAATTTGTTATAGTCATGGAAATGGAATTCATTCTTTCTGACAGCTTTTTTCATAATTGTCTTTGGAGGAAATTATGCTATTAATTAATTGGTTATAAAAGTAGGAAAATTGGGATGGGTCAGCATTTGATGAAGTCCTTGTAGTAGGTAACCCAACTTCACCAAACCCATGTCCTGACAAGTCACCTGAAGAAAAACTGCCAGTACCTTCAACACCTACTTTATTGAATCCATTTCCAAATTATTTAACCCCAACCTCTCAAACAACACTTCAAACCTCCCTATACACCCCTCAACCACTAACTCCTTCTATCTCAAACCTGTCTCCACTGACTATATCAGAACTCTACTCTGAAAGCTCAGGCCATGCTTGGTATCAGGTTCATAGGTTGGTGCTGGGTTATCGGCCCTAGGGCCTATACAAGCCTAGCCAAACAATTCCCCGGATATTTCTTCCCACAATATTTACTTCCCTGGACCCCTGTTTAGCAGGGCGACTGACGTGATCTCCGGGGTGAATTTCCTATCTCCCATCCAATCGTCAAGGTTCCTTTTGAAGAGGGCCATGGAGGCACTCTGCTTGACATGTATGGGCAGTCTGTTCCAGAGTATGGGAAGTCTCTGGGTCAGGAACCTATCCGTCTAGCATGTTTTGTTCTTTGTGATGACAAGGTTTAGATCCCTGGAGTGTGTGGCTCTGAGGGATTGGGATTTCTGTAAGTGGAGCATGTCCAACAGTTCAGGGTTTGACATGGCCTTGTATGTAAAGCAGAGATCGCCTCTGAGTAGATGATATGCCACAGAGTATAGCTGGAGGTGTTTTTAGATGGTCAGCATAGGGCATCTGCTTTAAGCCTGTGATTCTTCTAGTGAGGTATTTCTGCGGCCTTTCCAGCTGTTGCGGATGTCTTGTGAGGTACATACCAAACTGGGCGTTGTACTCTGTAATGGGTCTAATGAGGGATGAGTACAGTGGGACAGTAACCTCTTTTTTTCTGGATGAAAAGCCCTTAGTGATGAGGTGTGCCACATAGAAGGATTTCCTGACTGTTGTGGTGATGTGGTTATTGAAGGTGAGAACACTGTCCACCTGTGTCCCTAAGTCTCCCATCACACTTTCGGTGTTTAGTGTACTGCCACCTATGTGGTAATTCATGGGTACATGGTTTTTCCCAAAGGGAAATTCTGGTAAGGCATCATTGATTCCTCATAGTGCAAATTATTATCTATATTGATGATCTTTTGCATCTACCTGAGCTTCCACCATCTCAAGCAGATGAGGCCTTGATTAATATCTCATCTGAGGGACTCCACACTCTGGAATGTAGCACCTTCCTTGTACTGCATTATAGTGTCAGCACTCAATCTACCAGGTGTGGGAATAGAACCCACAGCGTTCTGTATCCAAGGTAAGTGTTACCTGTTGTGCCATTGACACTGCCTGGGAAAAATAGCATACTTCCCTGTCTTAGGAGGCTAATGTCTTATCTGTTTGGCACTGGGGCCTGCCATTCATACATTTCCTGAATTTCACTCCTTGCCCCCCTCCTGAATCTTATTCAACATGTATTATTCACACAAAGTCCATTTATTTGTAGATAATTTGCTCCTTCCCTTTTCTAAAGATCTCACATGCAGTTCTTGTATGTCCTTTACAACTTCCAGTAATTCATTTATGGTTGATTTTAGACTTTGATTTCCTTTTTCTAGTAATTGCTTCTTTGTCAGCCAGTAGCATTAAACATAGTAAGGCATTAATATGTCCAGACCTTTCAGTTTTATATCCTAACTCAAATAATTTCCTTAGTTACAATAATTTGCTGCCCAACATTTCTGACAAAGTACCCCACAGGGAATTTTTAAAATCTGCAAACTCATTACATTCCCCGCAGACATGTTCTAAATTACCCCCTCTCTTTCCCATGATACCTCCACCAATTGCTATTTATTCAAGTAAACATTCTCTTGAGATGTAAAAAATATTTATGCAACCACCTCCATGTGAAAATCCTTCTAGACTTTTAGTGGGATTCAATAAACTCTGTGTAGGCTTTGCCCGAATCCTGCATGGAGTTTACGTGTCTGTACGGTGAGTAGCTGCTCTAATTACATATTCATTCCATGCACCGCATTCAAACATAAACAAGTGAGGTTTCATGGCTGGTGAGCCAGAAAACCATGTAAAACAACATGAATAGCAAACCTGATTACAGTAGCGCAAACTAGGTTAGTGGGATTGTGCAGAATATCACAGTGATTACCAGGGTGTATTATATAGTAATGTGTATGGTATAAACACAGTACAGGACAGTGTATACAGTGCAGAGTATTATGAAATCCCATTTCAGGCATTCCATATAAAAGTTGTGTAAATGATCTGTAAGGGTACATGGACTGCCATTTAAAATAAACAGTCAGGGGAAATGTGTGTATTGAATAGGGACACAGCTGAACTGTAGGAATGAATACAGGGGAAGAGGATAGGTAAAACATTGTAATGTACACAGATGAGGGCATGTAAATGGAAGACAATTGTAGCAGGAACAATAATCACATATCAATATGCTGCAGTATGGACTTCATGTGAAAATGTATAGTATGTGACTGTCCAACAATGTGACATAACAATGGAGAAGATGTCTGTGAGATAAGCTTCCTGACGTGAACAACGGAGAGGACATCTATCAGGAATGTTATGTACAATTGGTGTTGGGTGCATATTGTGAAGCTGTGCAAATTGATTTGCCTGAATGTGAGTGTAATGTCAGCAGAGGTCTCCAACAAGTGGGACATAGTTACAGGCTCATGGACAACAGTAAATGAAGCACACACAATCATGGACAATATTAGAATAATACCACCAGTAATCCCGTGTTTTTGACGCAACATATGTAATTCTGAGGGATCATAGATGGTGCTGCATGAACACACTTGTACAACTATTATGACATGACAGCAGTCTATGAGGGTAATCAAGCACACCATCCTGATACTGTAGCATCTGTCGGAGGTGTTAGGAGGGACACTGCTATATTTGTATGTGACATTATGATCACTGCTGGCTGGTTGACTGGTGCACATGGCACACACACTGTCATGAATGGTAACCCATGCCATCAATGTTATCAAACAGCTATGTAGGTACTGTGTGCATCACTGGAACAGGTATCACACATGCACCTAGTGTAACACCTCAGTGGGTGTTTTGCATCATCAAACAGTGCTGTTTATGCAACAAAAAAGAATATCTTGGTATCGCCAATAAGATGTGTGAAAGCTCACTGTGGCAAAGGTGTTCAGTTACACATCCCTGGAAGATGTGTAGGGAGGTACATGAAGTAGGGTGTACAGAGGTTCATGAAGTAGAGTGCATTGTACTCCGTTATTGCTGTGATGAAGGCTGTGAGCTATGGAAGTATTAAAGTCTGTCATGTGATTTGTCCTGTACATACTCAGTAGTTGTTACATATAAGGGTGTACTCACCACTGTGACCCCATGCTGGTGGATGTTCCATATTACCAAGTATCCCAGGACACAAGTCACATACCAATTAGTCTGATTACAGTGTGATATCTACATTACCTTAGTTTATGCATTAGTTTTCATAACGTTAATATCTATCCATGTTTTTGTTTCATCTCCTGTGTTGTCATGGCTGTGGCAACAATCTTTGGTGTGTGTTGATACTGTCTATATTATACTAATATCACAATTGGATTCAGTCATCGCCCACAATATGTAGTCCTCCAGACAGCTGTTTGGACACATTATGTGTATGTCATTCTTGATGTTTATGACTTAAATAATGGACAGGAAAGGATCTAGCAGACAGCTCTGATGTACGGACCTGATCAGTGGACCAGACATACATATCGCTTCACACATTTGAACATATTTAAATGCCATGTATGTGATCCAGTGGTATATCCACTTGGTGGTATAGGTGTTTATGGTTACATCTGACAGTGCTAAGTGAATACCTCATTGTGGATTTGAGTCAGATGCCTTGGCCTTGTTAAGTTCAGCAGGATGATAGTGTTGTCATCCTGCATATCTTAGATGACCTATTTCAGTACATCTAACAGATGTAACAGACATGGATGTAGCATTAACAACTCACACACGCCTGTTGCACACAGCCTAGATATTACTTTTATAGAAAAGGTCCATGATTTCTTACCAAGAAAATACAGGCCATACAAACCTCACCATGACTTGTATGGATAGACCGAAAGCCCGGTCACTGTAATCTGTATCATATTGGATGAAGTAACTTGCACCTGGCCTACAGGCCGTCTCTGACTCTGCCCTAGTGGGGATACTGCATATCTACAAATCAGCTGTAGCTGATGACATCACCAGCATCTGGTGAGGAAAAATGCTAATACCAGTGTACACATGCTGGTGTAAAATGCTCTCCGTAATGTCAAGCAACTGCACAAACACACACACACCCAGTTGACTGCAGCGAGAGCAGAACCCTACCCGTTTAAATACATCAACTAGAGAACTCTGTAATTGAGGCAAGCACCACAACTCAAGTCTGACCTGGAGAGAGTCAGAACAGTTTATAGGTGATGAAAAAATGCTAATAGCAGTGTCCCACAGGCTGGTATAAAATGCTTTATGTAATGTCAAGCAACTGTGCAAACATACCCATACAGCCCAGTTGACTTCAGTGAGAACAGAACCCCTACCTAAGTACACCAACTACAGAACTCTGTAATTAAGGCAGGCACCACAGCTTAAGTCTGACGTGTAGAGTTTCGGACAATAGTTTATAGGTGATGGCATCATCTGTGTCTGGTAAGGAGAAATGCTAAAGGAGTGTCCCACATGCTGGTGTAAAATGCTGTCTGTAATGTCAAGCAGCTACACACACCACACACACACACGCACACGCACACACACACACACGCACCTCCCACTTGACTGCATTGAGAATAGAAACCATACCCAAGTACACAGACTAGAGAACTCTGTATTTTACACAAGCACCATGGCAAATGTCTGACTGTTATAAGGCTGCAGGACAACTTATGGTGGATAACATCAGCACTAGATGTTCGGAGATAAGGTTTTGGGAGAACCTGCATGAAGTGGATATGTAGGCATGTGCAAGTGTCAGAATATTGTCAGTCCATGGGATTGTAGTGGTAACTGTCGGATATGCACTTATGCTCCTCTGACTAGACACACACACCCACACCTCCCTATTTACTGCAGTGAGAATAGAATCTCTGCCTAGCTAACTACACAGACTAGAGAACTCAATATTTTACACAAGTGCCACAGCACAAGCCTGACTATTACAAGGCTGCAGGGCAACTTATGGTGAATTACATCAGCACTGGATGTTTGGAGAGAAGATGTTGGGAGGCTTGCATGAACTGGATATGTAGGCATGTTCAGCTGTCAAGATATTTCAAGTTCTGCACCTTACCAGATTGATGAGTGTGAAATGTGTAGTATGTGGTGGTTGTGTTCCAATGTGCATGTATACTTTAAGAGGCATCTTTACAAACAATATGCAAACAGGTGTCCACATTACCACAAGTATTTAAAAATCTGAATCTGTATTGTCATGCTAAAGATGTGCACAGTATATAACCCGACACTTGTTGTTAATTTAGTGTAGTTGATATATTTATGAACAAATACTGAGAGACCAGGGTTGCAATGCATGCAGGGAGGTAACACATGGCTGCATTGTAAGTATGTAACGTTTTCTTAGAGCCATCATTTTTTTGTTTCTACATGTAGTTTCACAACATGAAGACTAAATGGGCTATTTACTGTGTATATTGCAACAGCAAGCAATAGATTTGCATGATATCTGGCAAAGTGTTTGCGAATGTGAGATACACATTTATATTGCTTTCCCAATTTGTGCATAGTTAAGCAGGGTGCAAATGTGAGGCTCACCGCTAAAATTATGAGAGTTAGTATTGAATGTATGAAACACACTTGCTGCTTAGCTGACTCTGTGGCAGCAAATGTAAATGCATTGACACATTTCTTTTTGATCCCAGGTGATATATGGTTCAAATCCAGGTGTGTATAATACTTTTAAATAAGTAGTGGTAATGCAGTGAAATCATACTTTGCACTGCCTTCACCATGTGTTACTGTGTGCTGACATAACACAGCAGGCGGCATTGATTGGAGGTAAGAGCACCAAACAAGAGCTGCTCACTGCTGTTGGTGTGTGATGCTAAACATAGAGGTCAAAAAGTGAAGGGTGACATTTTTTTTGTTACTTGTGTGCTCTGTGTGATTCTATTTTTTGACCAGATTGTAGGTGTTAAAATGGAAGTGGTGAAATGGGTGGCAAGCAGAGGACAACTTATGGTAGTTGACATCAGCACTAGATGTTTGGAGAGAAGATGTTGGGAGGTCTGCATGAAATGGATGTGTAGGCATGTGCAAGAACAAAGGGAAAGCAATATAGGAATGCGCAGGAGGGAAGTAGGAAGGAACCATGGCCATCAATTTCTTCAGCAGTGTAAAATGAAAATATGTACAGAATATTAGCTGAATTTGGACGGTCACCCCCACAAAGTGGGGTGATAACAATGCTATTCTGTTGTATAGCCATTTGAGCCAAGTCAAGTGTGTCAAGAAGACTTGTGAACTGGAGAGCTATATATGGGATGATTTTTTTTTTTTTGTGGGACAGATGCCCATTTTTTATTCTTTTTATTACTTCAGTAATAGAGGAATGCTGAGTAAAGGACAGTGGTATTTCTGGGTCAGGTAAGTTGGGTAGGTGAGGAAGCAAATGCAAGTAAACAGGACAAACAAGACACAGGGACAGTGAGGAACACAAAAGGTTGGGGAACAATATGATTTGGATGAGGGAGGGGATAATGCAAGCTCATGCCTGTCAAACAGGGGGACAGCGAGAATCTAGTCCTCCCCTACAGCACTGTCATCACTGTCCCCTTATTCCACTGACTGTTGCAGTGATTGACATCTTCTCCTGCTAAAGACCATGAGGGAGAGCAGCTTCTACATCCAGCATAGGTGTACACCAGTGGTGCAGTGCATGACCCTGTGCACCAACCTTGCAATCTCCTGGTGGGTGATGAAATCCCCATCTCCACCAGTAATCTCAGATGGTACCACAGCACCAACTGCCAGGGCAGTGTTACCTGTGAAGGTGCAGTTAGTGTAGGGGCAGCAGAGACAGTACTGCTAAGTTGGGTCCCAGATGTGCCTGGCATTGGTGTTAGAGCTGGTGGAGTGGGAGCAGGCTGATCCATTGGTTTGGCCTACCTCGCTGTGCTGTGAAGCATTTAGTGACTTATTGATGTATGACATGGAAACATTTTAAAGACACATAATAGAAAATAAAAAAAGAGATAAGGGGGTGAGAGGAAAAAGAGATAAAATTAGTATATGTGGCATACAATGCATTATCAGAATTATACAACTGTTTTTATTTATTTTTATTTATTTAACAATTGTTTACTGGGAAAGTCCGACTGGGACATTGCCCATTTTCAGTAGAGGCCCAGGGAGAAATACTCCAGATGCATGTCTTTGAACTATTATATTTAAGTATACATACTAACAACTACAAACTAATTTTGGATTACTCAAAGTAATCCTTCCAATGTGCATATATTGAACATATGCTTGGTCCAATTATACAGATTACATTTAACAGCAGGGCAATTATGCCACTTGTATAGAGTTTAATTTATGTAATATTATTAAAGAAATAGTCATTTATAGTTGTTACTAGTGATATTTGAACCCACAACCTCTGACTACAGTCTTACACTTCACTCCTAAAGTTGGGTTGTGCTACAGATTTATGCATGCATACTTGCTTTTACAGTTAGGATATGCATGCTCACTTTGCTGCTACTGTATAGAAAACAAAAACATGTATAGTTAACTTTTAAAGCTACAATAATATTTCTCTTGTGTTGTGTACATGCCACTTGCCTCCCTCAGTCTCTCCAAGTGATCAGCATGAGCCTGCCTATTCAACTCAATTTCAGAATTAGCTGTGAAAAGAAAAGAATAGCATTATGCATACCAGTCTTGCCTATGTTTAACTTTCTATGTATTATAACTTCTCTTTATTAGCATACTTGCACAACAGTGGGATGTCACTAGTTTTAAAATCATCAAACCACTGGTTGAGTGCATGTCTGTTGCTCCTTTATAAGTCATTGAAATGGTGCCTATGCTGTTCTCCAGTGTGTGGGATGCCAGTGGCACTGGATGCAACCTTGGCCACACTATTCCAAGCCTCAGACTTGTACTGGGAGCCAGAATAGTTCTGCTGCAGAAGACTTTGGCTATGGCAATTTATCAAGAGTCCAATAAATATTCTGGACTCCTGAACACACCCCACCTCTGCACCCTAAATTGGGCACCTTCCCCTCTAATGCCAGACATGTCTAATCCGAAACGTAGAGCAATGGCAAATGATGATTTCCTGTTATTGCTTTTACCATTAGTGTGCAATCCCAAGAAACAATATCAACCATGTTTTCCTGATGTTAAGTGGAGAGCAGCAGTGCCAAGCAGGGAGGAAAGGAATTTTTTAAATTTGAAGGTTAATCTGACACTTGTCAGTTTGAGGGGTGTCAGCTGCTGTAAGTGTTGGGTGATTTAACTTTGCTGACATGCACTGGGGTCATGAATGTCCTGACCTGACATGTTTGTCTGGCTTTCTACACTGCTAAAGTTGATTTTACAGTGTGTGATTCAAAAAACATTTTCTTCCACAATGGTGATTTTCCATCTTTGCTACAGAAGTGCCTCTCAAACAGTCATGAATCATTCATAAATACAGATGACAGTTTGAGGTGTTAACCATGTATGTGTGTGATCTGACAAAGGTCCTTGTATATAGATTAATTTGTGTTCGTGTCTTATTTAAGTGTGAAGGCCATCCAAGTCCAGATAGCAGAATTATGCATATAGAAACATAGTAGACCGTGTACCCTCAGTCATACATCTGAACCTTCAAAACACAGTAAGGGTGTCTTATACCTCATACATATAATTCATATCAGCAGCACTATTTATGATTATATCTAAAGTATCATAAGTGAGACTGGATGCTATGTTAAATGGAACAACAGTAAAAATGTCTGGAATTTCTTGTATGGCAGCCCTACACTTTTACGTATAATTCATAGCAGCAGCACTATTTATGATTCTGTCTAAAGTATCATAAGTGAGACTGAATGTTATGTGAAATGTAACAACAGTAAAAATGTCTGGAATTTCCTGTATGGCAGCCCTACACTTGCATGTGTCGCCACAAGAATTTTAAAGTAACACTTGTATATTTTCCTGTGCATTACTATAAACTGGACTGTCACAACAGTAAAATATGTTGTATGTCTTGTATTAGAACCCAGGATCATTTGTATTACAACTCTACACTTACACCTGCTGCCACAGGAAGAGTTAAATGACAGCTGCAAAATTCACTATTCATTCTTAAGCTGTGTATTACCTGCTGTTCAATGCCACTTACTATGTTTGCTCACTGCTCAACAAAATTAATAGAATGTATCTGTTTTAAATTTTTGACTGTCTGCATCCAGTCTGCAGATGTTCAATAGCTGCAGGTGTTAGCTTGCTAAGCGACATTTTGTTCAAAGCAAAAACTGCAATAATACACCCTTTTTGACCTTTACACTGTCTATGCCCTGTCTGCAGGTGTTCTGTCTGCTTCCTGTGTGAGCTAAACCTGACACCTCTTGTGTTTCTCCATTTCCCTTGTTTGCGCTAAGCTGTGAACAGAAGAAACACTGGCATTAATAAAAAAAGAAAAGGAAAAACACAAAAAAGGGAAAATTAGGTGAAATGAAAAGAAATCTGTTAAATAAACACTACAAAATTTATGTTTGTACACGACATATTTTTCACAGGTCTGGATTTGAACTCTCATTCCAGTGGACCTTCAAAACACAATATGGGTGTCTTATCCCTCTTTACTACACAAACAGCTTTGCAGCAGAGAACTAAAATAATTGTGCACGCAACCAACTGCAACATCATTCACAGTGCTAACAAAACATATGTCAGTTGTTTGTACATATATTAATTTCAGAAGTAGTACACTGAGTGATCCCACAACCATTTCTGACTACTGCTTGCATAAATACAGCTGTTTTATCGCTCTGTTTGCTGCCCATTCTTGTCTTATCTGACCAGTAATCCAAGACAATGCAGTGTGTAAGGCATTCTGTATCATTTCCTTAAAATGTGTGAGGATATTAAATGACGGTGATATACAGCTGTCAAAACATGAAGGGGGAGGTTGGATGTTCCTAAAAAAACTGTAAAATTTGTGCTGCTAACTTACATTTAAAACCCTGATACCATAACTTCTTCACTTTGTAAGGCTAACCTGGCTGATACACTCACTGGAGGTAGGGGGAGTCTGAACTGTTGTTGTGTTTTCCTTCTCCCTACCATTAGCAACAAACATTGAGGGAGTGCCTGCACTTTTTACATCTGCTACACAGAGACATGTATTTGGGATTCAGCAATTCTAATGAGTTCACACCTCATTTGTATCTTCACCATGTTCACAGCCCTGCATCTGCACTATGAAATGGTAACCGCGTTGCTAGGGAACATGAAGGTGAAGAGACTTGTTTATGTGGATAACACAGAAAAAGGTATTACTTTGGGATTTATCCACACAGAAGACTACTGATCTTGATAAGTTATGCTTGCATTTTTCAGCTATGTACGGCATGTGATGAAATGTCAATAAGTAAAATCTGTTTATACATGTGTGTGTGTGTGTGTGTGTGTGTGTATATATATATATATATATATATATATATATATATATATATATATAAATGTGTGTGTGCATCAGCAAATACTTTTATCTGTATGCATTTCTCAGAAGTGTACCGCTGGCATAGGCATGTTTGTCAGTGCACTTTATTTTGTCAGATACATAGCGTTAACTGTCATCACAAGTGCTAATGTTACAACTGTTTTTCTCTCTACACTCTTCTGTTGTTATTTCCATGAAATATGTCCTGTACTGTCAATGACACAGGGGTGTTAGCCTTCTAGGATGGAGCATACACACCTCTAGGGGAGTACTTGGCTATAGGTAGACATGACTAGCAATTGATTAAAGTGGAAAGTTTTGTGGTAAATCTGTACACATTTCAAGGACAGTTTATTTGATAGCACTTTTAGCATTTCACTGATGGTTTGTTAGTAAAATGCATAATTTGCATGTTGCTTTGGGGGTGGGGGAGCAACGTTGCATTTCTGTTTTGGCACACAAGATTTTGCTATTGTTTCTTTCCTTGTTTTGGATCCAACCTTGCTTTGTGTGTGATTGTAATATGTTACAAGCATACAATTCCTTTTTTATATTTGAATATCTTGATTGTTTTATGTTTTTCAGTGGGTAATACTGAAATACTACCTTTTATGTGTTATATCAAAAAAGGACTTTTATTTATTTATTTATTTTATTTTATTTTACATTTGTTGACCGGGCTAGTCTAGCTGGATACATGTCCATTTTCAGTAGAGGCCCGGGGAGAAAAGCTCCACAATATAAGAGGTAGTTAAACATAACATTCAAGGATAGAGTTATAGTTATTACATTCAAAGAGAAATCAGACATATATGTTATACAATTGTTTAAAAGAAGTACAATACTTATAATGAACTAGCATTAGAATTAGTTGAGACCTTAGGTTAGTGGGTTGGGTAGGGACTTTAGTGGGCCAGGAGAGTTTTAGTATTAGTCAGGATTAGAGCAAGGGCAGAGCCATTGGGACTTTAATAGGTCTTTGAGGTGTTTTTTGAATTGATAAAGAGAGGTCATGTGTCTTAGGTTATTTGGGAGGGCATTCCAGGATTTGCCAATGGAATTTGCATAGAGTGCTTCGCCTCCCAAGTTGTTAGACTTGATGGTTTGAACTAGTAGGCTTTTGGATGACCTAAGGGATGTAAGGTTGGAGTAAGGGGTAAGTATTTTGTTCAGTGAGGGAGTTTTTTCTGGATGATTAATTATTTTAAATGCCTCAGTGAGTTGGTTGAGTTTGAGAGTGTTGGAGAGTTCTAACCATTCGAGGGTCCTTAGATTTTGGCAGTGATGGGTCCGATAGGGCATCCCTGTTATAAATCTGGCTATGTGGTTATAGATAGTAGACAGTTTGTTGAGTTCCTTCTTGTTGAGGAAGGAGAATACCGGTGAAGCATAGAGGAGTGTAGACAGAAGGTGGGTCCTAGCAATAGTTAGTTTGGTGTGCGGAGTTAAGAAAGTTTTTATTCTATACAAAGACCCGAGTTTTTTGTTTACAGACTTAATGGTCAGACTGACATGTGTATCAAATTTAAGTTTGTTATCTATGGTCACCCCAAGATGTTTTGTGTGGGAGACGGGTTCGATTATGATTCCATTGTTGGAGGACACGCAGAAGGTTGGGGTAGTAGCATTAGGTGGTTCTTTTCCTTGGGAGGTATTTAGTGTGGGGAAAAATAGAAGTAATTTAGTTTTGGATGGATTTAGTAGAAGCTTTAGTTCTGAGAACCATGTTTCAACTAAGGAGAAGCAATTTTGGGTTGCAACTTGGAGTTTGGCAAGAGAAACGTCCGAGCATATCAGGGTGGAGTCGTCTGCGTATTGAATGCAAGTGGCTTTAGGAATGATCGTGTGTAAACTGTTAATAAATAGGGAAAAGAGAAGGGGGCCGAGTATAGATCCTTGTGGAACACCGATATTAGTGGGGAGTAGGTCTGATAGACTGTTTTGCCACTGAACCGCCATACTTGTGTATTATCCTTCTTTTGAGTTTCACGTCACTTAAGACTATGATACCCAGGTGTCTGAATCCCAGAAAACCCATCTTCAGTGACCCTGAAAATGAAGTCATTTTGAAAGCACTTGGGCATCATGGTGGTTTTCTGCTTGAGAGGGGATGTGGGGATATGACTGGCAGAATGCAAATTGGCAGAAGATAGTTGCTGATGTGAATGCAGTAGGTGGCCAGAGCAGGACATATGATCAGGTGTGCCATAGGGCCAGTGACATGATTTCATCAGCTTGGAGGAGAGCAGCTGCACTGGCCCTTGAATGGATGGCTACTTAGTGAGGCCTGCTTTAAAGCCACCACTGACATCAATTGGAGAGTTCCTGTCCACTGTTCAGGATCCAGACAGCACACTGGAAAGTGTACAACAGCTTGTCACCGATGCTGGTGCTGCTGTTTTCAGAGAGGTAAAATATATCCCCGGAGGAGCATCCAGGTAGGCTTACCTATCTCATTTGTTAAATACTTCTTGTATAGTAAAATATTGACATCAGTACTTAAGTTCTGTTTAATATTAAATGTCCTTTTTGGGGGAATAGTTGTAGATTGATACAGTTAACAAAACATTCTGGTTGATTACCCATGGGCTTAGGGTGGATGTGTCATACAAGCCCTTGTTAAAAGTATTGTTAATGTACATATAAAGGGCAAAAAGTTTTAACCCCCTGTGTTACTGTTCATTCTGGTGATAGTGTCCTTACCTTTTGCTTAACTTCTTCCAGGACCATCCAGCATAGGGAGCCTACAATCATCTGCACATGGTAAGCCAAACATTTTTATGTCAGTACTGATGAGCAGTTCAAAGAAATATTTAGTTTGTGATGTGGGTGCAAGGACTGTT
This sequence comes from Protopterus annectens, assembly GCF_019279795.1. Lineage (NCBI taxonomy): Eukaryota > Metazoa > Chordata > Ceratodontiformes > Protopteridae > Protopterus > Protopterus annectens. Next base: position 194,899,801 of record NC_056740.1, read on the forward strand.
GTGTGTATTTCTGTACTTGCTGTAATAGTGGCACCACTGTTAGGTTGTTAGCATATATTGGACTATAGTAGTGTAGGTATTAATTTTTTCCTGTTTTTTGCTTATCTCAGGTGATCCTGACAGTGGAAGTGTGGGACACCTACCACCTGATGTCAGAGTATCAGCAAACTCTGATGATGATGTTGGCCAAACAGAGGCACAGGTGGGGGTGCAGAGGTTGAATCTGACACTGAAGTTGATTTAGCCATCTCTTGTAATTCCATAGGCCACTTCCAGAAGGCCTACACCAACCTATTCCAATGAGCCCTCAGATATTGGATAGGTGGAGGGTGAGACACTCACTTAGAGCATATTGGACAGGTGGAGAGTGAGACACTCAGGGCAGTGTGGTTACTGCAGCTCCAGTGCCTGTTGTGTCTGGCTGTAGTCAAAAGTGTGGGCAGGTGCCATGCAGGAGGATTGTTAGGGGTGCTCGGAGGAGGCCTGATGTTCACCCTTCACCTGATCCAGGTGTTTCTTCCTGTGCCACTTGATGTATGTTTAGGGCCGTCATGTAGATGCAGGCACATTCCAATAGGTCCTCCAGAGAAATGCTTAGGGTTGTAGATTTGGCACAGGCTGTCATGCGTGACTGCCTCCACCATGTTGCCAATTCAATGGATTGGATGAATGACGCATTAGAATGGCCGATGTCTGTGATGGAATGTCTGCTGGGAGGGGGATGGCATCCACATGGCTGTAGGTCAGTCACATCATCTGATGTTAGCCAACATGGCCGTGCCCAATCATGCTCCCATAGTGGCACTTCTTCCACTGCTCCATCACTGGTTCAGGTGTCCACACCCAGATGTTGCAGGCCATGGAGTCATAGTCCTGGGCATCCTCCTGAGGGGAGCTCATTTAGCAGACATCAGTCACGTTCAGGTAGCAGCAGTGCATCTGACTGTGGGCGTGGATGTGCCAGTGCAACTCCTGGCAGAGCCAGTTCTCATGATTAAGTATGACAACGATGAACTGCCACCTCTATCATGCATGGCTCACACCCGTCTGACATACTTAAGATGCAAGGCTAGCACAAAGTTTGGCTGCATTCCTGCAGACACTCGCACACCAATTTCACCTGGAGGGCCTATACAGACGCGCACGCAACAGTTACATGGTTCATCCATGAAGCGTAAAGCTCATCCTGTCTCACTGTCCATTTGTTAATTTATCTGAATGTCTGCTTCTCTTTGTTATTCACACGCACTAACTTACCTTTGTGTCAGGCTAGGCTTCCTGCCCCCCCCCCAGTGACTTGTGCAAGTGATCCATATCCTTGTTTTCTATCTTTTGGATTGAGGGACACACAACATTTGTGTCTAATGTTCAGGGTGCATAGCTCAGTTAGTGTTTACTATATCTGCATTTGTGATGATGTTTTGCTAATTGTGCTTTTGACATATTTTGGACTTAGAGAGTTAGACAGTTGATAGAATCAAAACAGTTTTTTGCTTCATTATTTTTAATGAACTTCTGAGAGTTGTGAAGTCTGAAACTGAAGTGTGTCCCATTACTTTCTCTAACTTCTCTCTCTAATGATTTCCCATTACAAATGTATGAGGCAAAACTGAGGGCACTCCGTGATCATCAGTACTTGTGAGAGGTATGAATGTGTGAATCGTTGATGCTTGAGGCCTATTACTTGATAGAGTTCTCATGTATTATATAAGTCTCTGTTGTCACATGTTAAAAGTCATTACTGTATCAGCCACCTTTTACTTACATTACCAAGTAACAACATGTAAGGCTATGCCATTCATTTGTAGTATTACACAATTCTGTTTTAACACTCCAGCTTCAGCACTTACCTTGGAAATCCAGCAGTTGCTACAGTTTTAGTTCAGGACTGAATCTGTCTGATGCTAGAAGTGCACAACCATTATATAGGTAGGTAAAGGTTATGAGCATTGCCTGGCATCAATGTTACTATATGTGCATAGGATGAAGGTTTTAGCCTCTTAGGTGGTGAGTGAGTGTGCTATGCATTACCTCTTATCCAATGCGAGGGCATATTGAGGATGCCTACATCTGCTTACACCCACAGCAGCTGCTGGTTCCCCTCTGACTCCTCACCTGTGTATGGCTGTGGTAACCTTGCTATTGGTGGTAGGATGTGTGCCCCTTCCCCTTGTTGATCTTGCTGAAGCTGCTTTCTCAGGATGATGATGTTCGTCTTTCACTGTTGCAGTCATTACATTTGGGTAATTTGCTGGCAGGTTGCCCTCATTCGGCCTGATTAACAAAGTCTTGGGTCCTGCGTCGGTTGCTGTCCCTTCCATGACGTCAGGTCGTCAGGGGTATAAAACATGCAGCTGATGCCATTACATCAGTTTTTCTTACCGCACGATGCCCGAAGCAGAAGCAGTTCGCAAGTGCCGGTCGGCTGACTCCGGAAATTTTCATTTTCGAGTTTCAGAACCGAAGTCTTCAACTAAAAAGCTAAGTACCCCGTTGGGGAAACTTTTTCTTGCTCCTTACCGATGTCAGTAAAAGTTAATAATTGCATTACTTGTGGGAATCAAATACCTCATAATGATTTTCATTTGTACTGTATTCCTTGCCTAGGCCCTGACCACAAAGTAGCTTGCTGTCAGTTTTGTGCTAGATTAAACAACGCACTATTAAATGTCGGTACATTTTTGCTTCTCAATATTTTGGCTCACGCTTTAATTATCCAGAAATGTCATCGGTTAGCAATCTGGCTACCGGAATACCTAAAAAATGCAAAGAACAAGGCAGACAGGCCATCGAGGTCCAAAACTGACAACGACACTTCTCCTAAGCCAGTCTCCAGTTTGCCGGTACTCAGTGAGGCGCTTTTGCAGCCCCTGATACCCGCTACTTCTGATTCACAGGCCTCTACTGAGATCCATTTGGAGTCTGGTATGCCACAAGATGCTTCAATTATGGAACCCGCGGATGTCTCTAACTTAAATGGGTCCGGCGCCGCTGTGCAGGCACCGGCTTCTGAGGGTGTTTTCAGGCCAACAGGTTTGTATATTAGACCAATGCCATCTTCAAAACTAAGGCAAAAATCTAAACCTATGCCTAAAACACTGACGCCCGGGCCACATGTGCAGGTCCCTATGCCTAAAAAAACAAATGATCAAAATGGCTGAAGATTTAATTACTCTGATCAGGGGTAGCCAACCCCCCCCCCTTCTAAGAGGCCTAGGCAAGACATTGATTATGAATCTTCTGAACAGGATTTCTTTGACTCTTCTAATGAACAGGATTTGTCGATACCTACTTATGAGGACTCTGATGCAGAAGATTCTATTCCTTCTGCTTCTCCCCCTGAGGATATTTCTTTTGGGAAAATGTTACATACCTTAAGGGAACATTTCCACTGGGAAAGTCAGGATTTCCCTGAATCTAAAGAGAGACTTAGGATTTTCTTCTTCTTCAGCACAGGCCTTTGGCTATACCTCCTGTTCTAGACATTGTTGATGATGTTTTTTCAGAATCTAGTATGCCTTCTGATTCTCTGCCTCCAGCTCCTTGTAAGCCAGACAGATACTACAGGGTTCCCGACTCCCACAAATTTCTTTTCAAAAATCCTATTGCAGATCCTGAAACCATTTCTCAGGGTCCCAAGGGCATTAAGGCTTCTACTGCTAAAAATCGTACCCCTTCTGATAGAGATTCCAGCGTGCTGGATAGATGGGGTAAGAAGGTTTACATTTCTGCAACCTTGGCAATCAGGGCTTTAAACTGTCAATTTCATATGCTTAAATATCAACAGCATATCATGGGACTGCTTAAACAGAAAATTATGTTAATTTCTGACTGTGTGGAAAATAAAGATTTACAGGATCTATTGCATTCAGCTGAACAAGTTGGAAAACATACTTTGCAATGTGGTTTTGATTCTTCACTTGCAGGGCTGCTATAACTGGGTCTGTGCTAAGAAGGCATGCTTGGCTCAAAGAGCAAACTCTGCCTGATCATGTTAAAGCAAAATTGTTGGATGCTCCTTTACAACAGGACCATCTCTTTGGTAATAAGGCTGAAGAAGTTTTAAAAAAGATAGAAGATAAAGCTAAATATATGCAAACTGTGAAAGATTTCCTACAAGTGCAATCTCCAAGATTTAGTAGGCACTGGCCTACTAAGAAATGGTCCTTTCCAGTTCCTTCGAGAGCCACTCGTCAAACCCAGACATTCCAAAGGCTCCAGGTTTCAGTCACAAGGGACTTTTAGAACAAAATAATGGGGTGCCTCCTCCTCCAAATCTGGAAACAAGACACCTCCCTATGGTAAGCAGTCTCAATGACTTCCCTTTACACTTACCAAGCACTTAACTTTTAGCTGCCCCTTTGGGGGTAAAACTGGCACTTCAAGCAAGAAACTGGCAACTTATAACCCAGGACAAATGGGTTTTAAATATAGCATCCCAGGGATACAGATTTCATTTCCACACGTTGCCAATTCCAAACGGATGGCCAGACCTGCCCCCAATCAGTGGGCAGCGGCCCAGAAACAAGTACTGTCCCTCATGAACATGGGGGATATTCAGCCAGTACCAGAAGAGGAAAAGGGACAAGGTTTCTATTCAAGACTTTTCCTGGCACCCAGAAAAGACAAATCATGGCGCCCAATTCTGGACTTATCTACCCTAAACACATTTCTGGACATTCCAAAATTCAAGATGCTGACTCTTCAACATTTACTTCCTATGCTAGACAAAGATGCCTGGTTGGTAACTCTAGACTTAAAAGAGGCTTACCTGCATATCCCAATCAGGGAGTCTTGCAGAAGATACCTCCGCTTCAAAGCAGGCTACTTGCATTACCAGTTCTCTGCACTGCCCTTTGGCTTATCTACTGCACCCAGGGTCTTCACAAAGTGCCTGGCTCCAGTAATTGCATTTTGCAGGCAAAGAAATATTCAAATTTATCCATACCTGGACGATTGTCTAATTCAGGCAGAAAACAGGGACATTCTTCTAAAACATCTGGCGTTTGTAAAAAGGGTTCTAACTTGTCTAGGGTACACTATATATGAAAATAAATCACAACTGGTAGCCTCTCCCCCTCTCAAAAAATTCACAGTAAGACGTTGTCCTGTTCGATTCTCAGCTAGAGCGTCTTCTGTGTGGAGACATGCGTGAATGGGCGTACCTTCATTGAAGATTGTGCGTCAGAGCTGGCAACTCGGCATGTAAAAATCTACTGCCAATCATTAGCAGACCGGAGTTCCGCTTTGGTGACCCCTAACTGGGAAAAGGTGACCCCTAACTGGGAAAAGCCGAAAGACACAACAACAACCCTCTCAAAAAATTACATTCCTGGGTGCAAGCTTGAATACAACTGCCCAGATGGCTTACCTTACACCAGAAAAGCAAATTCATTTGGTAACTTCAAACAAGTGGCCACAAAGGCCCTGCTATCTGCAAGACAAATTCTGCAAGCCTTTGGGTTCATGGCCTCCTGCATTCTTCTAATTCCACATGCAAGATTGCATATGAGGAAACTTCAGTGGTACTTAAAAAGTTTATGGAGCCAATATTGTCAAAGCCTGGAAACAATGATTCCTATCATACCTTGCCTGCAACTAGAGTTGCTATGGTGGGCAGAGGCCTGCCACCAAAACAAGGGACTGCCATTCACTCCACCCCATGCCACCCAAAACCTAACTACAGACAGACGCATCAGACTATGCTTGGAGGGCTCATCTGGCAGGGCAGTGCATTCAGCGCAAATGGAGCCCAAATCAATTGCACCTTCATATCAATCAAAAAGAAATGCTAGCTGTACAGAATGCACTGACAGCCTTCAAGGACTACCTTCATCCAGGACAATTAATGATAAAGACAGACAACATAAACAAGTAGGGGGGTACGCACTCCTACCCCCTTTGCAGACTAGCCATGGCATTGTGGAACATGGCCTTGACCTATCAAATACAACTACAAGCTCAATTCCTACCAGGAAAACGGAATACTCTGGCAGATGAACTAAGCAGAAATCTCATGGACCCACACAAATGGAAACTGGGACCATGGATTTTCAACAAGTTGACATGCAAATGGGGGGAGTCCAGACGTAGATTTTTTTGCCTCACCCCAGAACTATTAGTTGGACAAATTCTGCACAAGAACTCATCACAAAAAAGCCTGGAAAGTGGATGCTGTATCCTTCAGCTGGAAAAATCTGTCAGTCTATGCCTTTCCCCCTCTGCCTCTGCTCTCCAAAGTCCTACTAAAAGTCAAACAGGGCAAAGTAAAAATGATTTTGATTACTCCAGACTGGCCTCACCAACACTGGTGCCCTCTTCTGCACAATGTGTCACATTTTTCACCATGGCACCTGCCTCAGACACCTTACTTACTGTCTCAGCAGAACAACCAAATTCTGCACACTCAGCTCCAAACTTTGAATCTTGCAGCGTGGCTAATCACCTAAGTTCACCCTTAGCGTCCCTCAGCAAACCTGTGATGGATGTCATTTTAGAGGCAAGAAGGCCTAGTACTAGAAAATCTATGCTGACAAATGGAAAAGATTCTGTGCCTGGAATCTATCACAAGGGATAAGAACAGCAGTGCCCAATATTCCTCAGATTTTACAATACTTAACTGAGATGCTTCACAAGGGCCTGTCCTTTTCTTCCATAAAAATCCATGCCTCAGCCATTTCAGCTCATTACAACACAGAACCTCCCCTCTTCAATCATCCTCTGCTAAAGCAGTATCTCAGAGGGGCCAAAAACTTAAGACCACCCAGGAGAGCTCTAACCCCTGCTTGGGACCTCAATTTTGTATTGAAAAACTCACTCTCCCTCCTTTCGAGCCAGCTGCTAATGCAGACTTAAAATTTCTCTCCTGGAAAACAGCTTTCCTTTTAGCAGTCACTTCAGCTAGAAGGATTTCTGAATTACAGGCTCTTATGGCAGTGGAGCCTTTCATCATTTTTCATGCGGACAGGGTGTCTCTCAGGACCAATCCATCCTTCATTTCTAAGGTGGTATCCAGTGTGGCTCTTAATCAGACCACTAATTTGCCAACTTTCTTTCCCAATCTACAGAACAAGGGGGAGCGGATTCTGCATTCATTGGATGTACACAGACAACTTAGATTTTACTTAAACAGGACAAAATCTCAAAGAAAATCTGAACAACTACTGGTGGCATTTGCTGCAGGGGCAGAGGAAAAGGCTATTTCAAAGCAGACTATTTCAAAGCAGACTATTTCCAAATGGATAAGCCATTGTATTTGTTTCTGCTATATGCACCATGGTAAAACTATCCCCCAGGGGATCAGATATCATTCCACCAGGGCTGCATCTACTTCTGCAACCTTTCTCAGAGGTGTTCCTACCAGAGACATTCTAGAAGCTGCTACCTGGAGCTCAGTTCATACGTTCACCAAACATTACCATTTACCTTTCTTCTCTAACTCCAGAGCTGGCTTTGCCAATGCTGTCCTGCAGGGCCTTGTAGCTGGTCCTAATGCTGTATAATTTCCTCCACCCTACCATAGCTTTGGGAATCTACCCAAATGTAATGACTGCAACAGTGAAACATGAAGAACATAGTATAGTTGTGTACACTTACCATAAATGTGGATGTTAGAGTGTATTCACTGTTGCAGTCCTGGTTACCCTCCCTCCAGCCCCCTATTTTTCTCTGACTATACCTATACTTTCACTATGCTTATAAGCCCTTTTGGTGTATGCTTTTGGGATTGGAGGTATATTTTTTGTGTTTTTAATTTTATTTGCTCTTCATTTGGGGGACACCTGACATCTGAGGCAAGAAAAACTGATGTAATGGTGACGGCTGCATGTTTTATACCCGTGACGACCTGACATCATGGAAGAAGGGACAGCAACTGACGCAAGACCCAAGACTTTGTTAATCAGGCTGACTGAGTGCAACCTGCCAGCAGATTACCCAAATGTAATGACTGCAACAGTGAATACACTCTAACATCTACATTTATGGTAAGTGTACACAACTGTACTTTGTGAAGCATGGCACAGACTGTAAAGATTTCAGTACAGGACTTCCCCAGATGTATCTAGGCACCGGAAGTGTGACTTCAGTTGCCCAGACATATGCTCTATGGTATTTCTGGTTTCAGCATGTGCCTCATTATGGTGTTTTTTAGCCAGTGTGTGCGCATTTCTGATGGGAGTCATCAGCCATGGTTCCAGTGTATACCCTGCATCCTCCAGTAAATGACCATTTGGGATATCGCCTCTCGTGAACATCTGATACAGTTGGGAGGTGTGCCAGATATGTGAGCCATGGTAACTGCCTGGGTTACCAGCACACACATTCAAGGTGATTACCTTAGCACTAAACATGACTTGTCAGTTAATAGAGTGGAAGCCCTTTCTATTTATGTAGACCCTTCCATTGTCCCTGGGTAGTGCCTTAATTTCTATATGTGTACGATCTATGGCACCCAGTACTTCAGGGCAGTGTGCTTACAAGGCTGAATTCCTGCATATTTGTAGCCCCATCCTCTGGAGTACAGGGAGAATATATTTGGTGACTGACATGTTGGAGCATAGCATTCAGGAATTGATGGAGAATCCTGGATGCTGATGCATGTGACACCCCCAGCATGTCCACTTTTGGTCTCTGAAAGGTTCATGTAGCTAAAATTCTAAGTGCTACACGTATCTTTGTCTCCACTGGTATGGGTTCCCCTCAGTTTGCCCTGGGTCTGAGTTGAGGACTACAGAAGTTGCAGAGTCCCTGTGGTGTGTCTCTATTTACCCTGTAGCATTCTACAGTTTCCATCTCATGGAGATTGTGATAATTTAACACGGGTCTGAAAACTCTCTCATTTTTGGTCTGTTAGCAGCAGCATAGACTTCAGCCCATTCTACATACGCATGGATTAAAGCAACAGCAGCCCCTAACATTCTTTCTATGTAGACTCCTTTCCACGGCTGTATTCAGTAGGTTTTGGAATTTGCAGGGAAAACAAGCACCGAGTCTACACAGTTGTTTTAGAGCATGTTGAATAGCTCTTCCATCTTGGATTGGTTGATTAGCATGCAGTTCAGCTACTTATGTTGTAATTAACATGTAATTAACATGCCACTGTGTTTACAGTGGTTGCACTGCTCTATACACTGTGTAGAGCCACTTACTGACTACAAAACAGTGAGCTACCATGTAGGGTTTATTGAATCTGCCCTTTTGTTGCATACTTGGGAATCAAACAAGTATGCTCCCCACTGTTCCTTTGTTTATTGCCATCGCAGACCCAGTTCTCATTCTTCTTCAACATCTTCTGATTGATTCTTATAGTAACTATGCAATATTTTATATGCCATACCAATCACTCCTTTTTTAAAAGTAGCTTGTGTTCTAAACTCAGCTAAGAACTCGGCTAGAGCTGATCTTTTACTTAACACTCCCATATCCATTTCTGTTAGCCTGTACTTAGTTATCATTCACTGGTAGGGAAGGCAGTCTCCAGCAAGCAGTCCAAACTTCTGATTGGCCTTATTCCACTCTGTTAGGTTTCCCTCCATAGTTATTTGATCATAATGTTGTGGCCCCTTTGCCAATTTTCTGAAATAAACACCAACTCCCTCTTGTCTGTTTTCTGTGACCTTAGTTGCAGTCATCCCTATTGGTAAAATTTCCTTTCTGTGTTCCTGTGTTGGCTTAGTTCATAGGTTTATAGATAAGTACTAGGCAATTGGTCTGCAAACCATTTTAAGCCTAGCCAAAAAAGCATATTCAAAAATTCTGTCTAGCCTCAAGGAGAGCAAGATAAGGCAGACTGGGAGAGAATTTGAGGCTGCCCATCCAATTATCTGGGTTTACCTTGAGGGGGTGGCAAGGGTGCTATTCTGTGTGACATGTAGTGGAAGGTTGTTCCAAATGTGTGGTAATATGTTGAGATATGTTACACAACCATATCTTATTAATCTGCTGGTGAAAGTTTAGTTCCTTTAACGGAGTACTTGATTTACCATTAGTTGTGTGAAGAATAGGAAATCAAATAGGGATTGATCTTTTATGTAACAAAATGATAGACATAGATATCCACAGAGGAGTCTGTTAGAGACTAAATACAGAGAAAGGGCTGAGTGTCTTGTGATAACTAAGATTTTTGAAGCCACTGATTCTTTTTAAATATGAATCTCTGAGGTCTTTCAAGTTCTCTGATGTCTTTCCCGGCCTCAGAGAGTACCCTGCAGGGCTACAATGCCTTTCACACCTTTAGACCACAACATGAACTTGTGAAAAACAAAAGATGCCGTGTTTCAATCTATATTAGAGATAAATTTACCTCACATCTAGTTAGACTGGACAACTCCATGGAGTTACTCTAGGTCCATGTTATGATGGGTAAGACCCCAGTTCAAGTCCTAGTCAGTTATAGATCCCCCTCCATGGATCACAACAACCACAAAGCCTACTTAACCAGACTTAAGACAATTCAAATTTTATTGAACACACTGGTTATGGGAAATTTCAATTATCCCACCATCAACTGGGAAACCTACTCTAGCCCAAACTCACTAGCACAAAAGTTCCTTGACTTTGTGAATTCAAATGCCATGGAGCAAATTGTCCATACCCCAACAAGAGGAAAAACTATTCTACATCTGGTCCTCACCAACATGTCAAATAGGTGCAGTGCTGAAACTGTTGGACCCTCATTAGTTAAAACGAACCACAAATCAGTCACCTTTGAACTGACACTAACACCGGAACTTGCAAAGGGGTGAAATTAGACTAAAAAGCTTCACCAAGGCAAAACTATATGCTCCTATATGAAGGTATAAATGCATTCCAAGCCTCACTTCAAGCTGAAAGTGGTAACTACTCTGAAGCTTACACCAAAGCCCTGTACAATTACTTGTATAAACTTGGCTGCACCAGATAGAATCGAAGCCAGAGCCCCAAATAAAATCAAGCTGCCATGGTGGACTTCCATCATCAACAAGCTCTGCAATAAATGCAAAAAGTTGCTGTCCAAGAAAACAAATACAAGGACCCAACAATAGAAAAGCACACTCCTCAGCCTTAACAGCAAATAAGACAACTTGTCAAATCCTCCAAGAGCTCCTTTGAGAGAAACCTAGCAAGTACTGCCAAGGGTAACCTTAAGGCCTTTTACAGCTATGTGCATAACCTAAAGGGTAGGACCCAAGCATGTGCAGAACTGGTGACCAAATGGTATCCCACACACTGATCCTACATAGATTATTAACCTGCTAGCGGATAGGTTTGGCGAACATTTCACACCCTCATCCCTTCCTATCTTACAACAAACCCTCCCCACCTTGCATATCTGAAGAGGAGGTCCTCAAAGCCCTGTCCAAGACAAAGAACATGGCCTCAATGGGACCAGATGACATCCCAGGCTGTCTTCTAAACAGGCTAAAACATGAACTAGCATTACTAAGTATCCTTTTCAATCATAGCCACAGGCTTTGTTCCTGCAGAATAGTGAACAGCTACAGTTATTTCCCTCCACAGAGGTGGCCTAGTAACAGACCTGCGGAATTTCAGACCCATAAGTCTGATCAGTCTCATCTGTAAGGCCATGGATCGTTTCATTATGGACCTCATAAATAAAGACATAGGTGACCTCCAAACCCTAAATCCTACCCAAATTGGCTTTGTGAAGGGTAGATCCTGCCTGTTAAATCTGGTGGATTTCTTACAAAGTGTGACCAAGGCCACTAATGAGGGCAAATCTGAGTGCACAGCATGCATGACTTGGCAAAGGCTTTTGACACAATCCCACAGTCAGGCATTACCAATAAACTAAGCAAACTGAATATAAACTCCTTGTTTGTAAGATGGGTTGCCAACTAGCTCACAAACCAGACACACACTATCAAAGTGGGTGACTCCATATCAGCCAGCAGGACAGTTACCAGCAGGGTGCCACAGGGGTCAGTGCTGGGCTACCTACTGTTTGGTATATACTTCTCAGAAGTTCAGGTCAGAACTAAAGGGTTGTGGCTGACCAAGTTTGCAGATGACTGCAAACTAGGTGGAATCATTGAATCCCCAAATGATGTCAGTATACTCCAGGATGGTCTTGCACAGACCAGCAACTGGCGAATTAGTCACAGTCCCAAACTGAATGCAAAGAAATGCATCATCATTCCCTTCGGCACCAACAATGTCCCATCACACTATCAAATCAATGGCAATACCCATGAAGTGGTAAGGAACCTGGGATCACACGTTGACTGTGACCTTAACTTCAACCACCAAAAGACTACCATTGTAAGGAAAGCTTTCCATGTACCTCACTTGATTAGTAAAGGCATCGCCTCAAGAGGAAAAGAAGTTATAAACCCCCTATACTTGGCACTTATCTGGCCCATAATTGAGTATAATGCCTGTGCACCCCTGCATTGACCCAGTAATCAAGGAGCCTCAATCCTTACCACTAACACCAGTGAGGCACATGCACATTGAGAGGATTACAAGTAAACACACAGTAAAGTACAATTTCCCTTAAGAGCACACATAGATCACAGTCAGTCTGGGGCTAGTTTCTCTCCCTTTCTCAGGATCCCCAATAAGACTCCCCACTGGCACAGCTATAGAGTTAAGATCTCAGCTGAGTGGTTAAGCCAAAACCTCCAGCACCCTCGCTGTCCAGCCAGTGCTTTGTGTCCCTGCCCAAATAGCCGATACACACATGCACTTTGAGATTTGATCTATGTACAAGCACACAGACACTCCTAGGGAGCGCTGGCACAGGTTCACTAGCTATGCCCCCTTCTGCCCAGACTATACGGTAGTACCAGCTGCCACCAACCACTACTTATCAGCTCCTATAAAACCATTACAAAGGGTGACCAGTTCCACTGTACAATTATACTATTATCCAAATGGTAAGTGTGACAAAACTAAGGCTATTTATGAGTGGCCTGTACAGTGTTACCAAATACATGTGCAAGTACGCTAAGAGCTTAAATATTTCTAATTAAACCAGACATGGTTAAAAGGTTTAAATATATTTAATAATAAATAATACAGAACAAGACAATACTCAGTAACCCAATACAATGTCAGCAGAGTTCAGAATCACCGGAAATATTTTCAAACAACATAGCAGGACTGTCTCGCATAAATACAGAAAACATGTAGACTGATTGTACTATATTCCTATATATCTCTAAGAGAAGTGCTATGATCCAAGTCTTACTTGCAGAGCAAAGCAAATATTGATGAGAATTGCTGAATAGATGTTTACAGATCCAGAGACAAGTACAAAATGCACAGACTTTCTCTCTGAGATAGTTCTTAAATTAATAATACACATATTACTGCTGTGTTAGCTAGATGACATCACTATTTGACACCTGCCTCTAGTTCCCAGACTAAACAGACACCAACAGAATTTAACATGTCTGTATGAAAAATACTTAACTCTTAGAAGCTGACACACATCTCTTAGAAGCTGACACACATCTCTTAGAAGCTCTTAGAAGCTGACACACATCTCTTGGAAGCTTGCCTGAAACTGAAGTCATAAAACAATTAACACTTTTACATTTTAAATCGAGTAATTATTTCTGTCTTAAGATAATATAAATAAACTCTAGCTGTAGACATTCTGTCTTCTAGCTGTGGTAAGCACAATCATAAAACTATTTACTTATTTTCCTCAGAGTTTGCACGTTAACTGTGTATGTCCCAATTTCTGCTATGAAAACATACATTTGCACAGGCATATAGTCCATATACATTTCTGCTCTTTTCCAGCAGGTTGCACTGTGGTTACATTTTTGAAGCTCAGCACATAACATACAGGTTACTTACATTTGTAGACAAGCCTATGGATCATATTAATATTTACAATGACAGAATTATTTGCAAAATTCTAGCTAACTGGGCTGGCAGCCTTCACATCCCCCCATGAGAACTCCAGCTAGTTTTTCAAGTGACCCTGAGAAACGTTGCTTGAGAGGGTTGAGTCTGTCTGGAAATACCTTACCCCATTCCCTGTCTTGAGAGTTGATCTTCATTGGCTTTGCTAACCCCACTGTGGTGCTGCACTAACATATCATATGCTTGCAGTTTTAGGCTCCACCTTAGTAACTTGGCATTTTGCTGGCTGGCTCAATGTAGCCATGTTAAGGGATTGTAGTCTGTAACTACAGTGAATTTCCTTCCATATAGACGAGGATGAAGTTTCTGTAGTGCCCACGCTATGGCTAGACATTCCTTTTTTACAGCTGCATAGCATTCTGCTCTGGGTTGGAGCCTATGACTGAGATAAACCCACTGGGTGCTCTTCTCCCTCTGAAAAAATCTGGCTAAGTACAGCCCCCCCCCACCCCATGATTTAAAGCATCCACCTGCACAACAAATTATTTGCTGTAATCTGGACTGGCTAACACAGGGGGTCCTCCCAAAGCACCTTTCAGCTCCTGGAATGCCTACTTACATGGTGGGGTCCACACTACCTTATCTGGCCTGTTTGTCCTTGTCAGGTCTGTGAGGGAAGTAGCTATGGTACTATAATCGGGGACGAACTTTCTTTAGTACCTTGCTCTCCCTAAAATGCCCTCACCTGCTTTTTGGTAACCGGTGCATGCCATGCCTGAATGGCTTCCACTTTGGCAGGTTCTGGCCTGGTCTTACCCCTCCCCACTCTGTCCTAGGTAGGAGACTTATGCCATACCGACTTAACATTTGCTGGGCTTAATGGTCAACACTGCTCTCTGTTGTTGCCTAGCACCTCCCTGACATGCTGAAGGTGCTCTTGCCAGGAATGCTGTAGATGGCAATGTCATGTGGTAAGTAAGGGCAAAATCTCCTGCTAAGATATGATCTACCAGCCTCTGGAAAGTCCTGGGGCAATTTTCATCCCAAAGGGCATCTTTGTGAACTCATACAAGCCAAAAGGATTCACAAAGTCTGTCCTCTCTCTAGCATTGGGAGTCAAGGTCAGCTGCCAGTAACCCTTGGTAAGATCAATGATGGTAAGATATTTAGCCCCACCCAGCTGCTTTAGGGCTTCATCTGCCCTAGGCATGGGGTAAGCATCTGACTCTGTGTGACTATTTAATTTCCTATAGTCCACACACAACCTGGTGCTGCCATCCTTCTTTAGTACCAGCACCACTGGGGAGGTCCAGGGACTGCTGGACTCATGAATTACCACTAGTGCCAACATTTTCTGTATCTACTCCCTCAGAGTCTGTTTGACTCTCTCAGGCACCCTACAATGGGGGTTGCTTAATAGGCCTTTGGGGTCCTTTATCCACATGATGCTGCATCAGGTGGGTGCACCCTGGTTTCCCAGTGAACATGTCCACAAACCCATGTAACACTGCTCAGATTTCTCAAACCTGGGTAAGAGAGAGCTGCTGGGACATTGCTACCCCTTCCACTGAGGTGTCAGTCCGAGTCTCACTGAGGAGATCAGGCACCAGATCTCCCTCAGACTCTTCCTGCAATCCATAGCAAATACTCAGCCCAACGGCCTCCCTATCATGTAAGGTTTTGTTATGTTAACATGGTACAATTTGTGCCCCTGCCTATCAGTTCTACCATGTAGTTAACATCACTGACCTTCCTTACCACCTTGTAGGGACCCTCCTAAGCTGCCTGCAGCTTGTTGTGTCTGACAGGAATGAGAACCATTACCTGCTGAACTACAACATACTCTCTAGCTTGAGCATTCCTGTCATACCAGACCTTTTTCTGCTGTTGGGCTTCTGCCAGGTTTCCCTGGGCTAAGCCCATGAGTTCCCTGAGCCTTGTCCTGAGGTTTAGGGCATATGCCACTACAGACTCCTTGTGGAATTCACAGTCACCCTCCCACTCATCTTGAATTAAAACTAGAGGTCCCCTCACCCTATGTCGATACAACTCAAAGGGTGAAAAACCTGTGGATTCCTGGGGAACCTCTCTGTAAGCAAACAACAGATGGGGCAAATATTTGTCCCAGCCGCTCTTAAACTGGTCTGCAAATGCCCATAGCATCATCTTGGGTGTAGAATTTAACCTCTCAACAAGACCATTAGTCTAGGGATGGCGGGGGTGGTCTTTAGGTGCTTCACCCCACAGTACTTCCACAGACAAGTCAGCTGGTCTGATATGAAATTGGCATACCTGTCAGTCAGTATTTCTTTTGGAAAACCTACCCTGCTTAAAATGTTAACAAAGCATTTGCCACCTTTTCTGCCTCAGTGGAGGACAAAGCCACTGCCTCAGGGTATCTTGCAGCATAGTCTACTACCACTAGGATGTACTTTTTCCCTGTGGAACATGGGGTACTCAGAGGCCCCACAATATCCATAGCTGCCCTCTGAAATGGCTCCTCAATCACAGGCAAAGGCATCAAAGGAGCTTTCACCTTGTCTCCTGCTCACAGGTGCTGCAGTACCCTGTTGCATCTCTGGAAATCCCAGGCCAATAGAGGCTCTGCATAATACGTCTCTTTGTACATTTTTATGCCCATATGACCTGCAAAGGGAATATGATAGACTATAGCTAGAAGTGCCAAATGGTAGGCTGTGGGCACTACCAGCTGCTGTATTCTCTCACTCTAACCCTCTTTCAGGGGTCCACTCTCTATACAGTAATTCTTTGTCCCAGGATACAGATTCCCCCTTCCCTTGAGAATCTGGTGCCTCACTAGCTGCCTCCCTCAGGCTTTGTAATGTAGAGTCTGAGAGCTGAGCCTGTCTCAACTCTCTCTTTGTAAACCTTCCCTGCTCCCCTTCCACAGGAAGTTTGCCATCCTCTGATTGCGGTGCCTCACTGTCCGCCTGGGTACTACTACTCACCTCTGCCCTTGCAGTCTTTTTGTCCAAGGGAACGTCCGTACCCACAAGCAGCTGTGGCTCCCCTTCAATCTTACTTCTACAGGGTAGCTCTCTCCCTGAAGTAACCACCTCACCAGTCCTGGCTGCAAGTGTGCAGTCTGTCTTGGTCTCCCCCAGGCTACCAGACCCCCATGCTAGTCTTTAAGCCTGACTGCATGTAACTGCATGAACACACTGTACTGCATTATCAAAATCGTTCCCTATCAGGACATCTGCAGGGATATCCTCAAACACACCTACTTGCTGGCTTCCTTTTCCACCCTCCCAGTCAAGGTGAGCCCTAGCCAAAGGTATTTAGAATGGGGCCCTTCCTAAAGCTCGGACTGGAGTAGACTGCCCAGGCAAGTAGTGCTCCTCTAAAACCATTACAGGCTTCGCAATGGTTATGTCAGAGTCTTGTGTCTCTCTTAGAAATGGTGTCTTTGCCATTCACTAAGATAGGATATAACCTCTTGTGGTAGTTTGGTACCCTTGTCTCGAGACAACTTACTGCTGACATTTTGTCATTCCCACTTACTGGCTCTCCCATCTTTTGTTTTCCACCTTGCCACCATGGACATCTTTATGCTACATGGCCCCACTGGTTGCATTTAAGACATTTAACCCTAGGTCCTGGATATGTACCTGGACTAGTTGCTTTCCCTGCTACTGGCAGATTCTGTTGGGGCAGTCTGGGTTGCCCATCATGGGTTCCTTTAGACCCATGAGCAGCACTGGGTGTCCCTTTCCTGTACAGGGATGCCCTGCTTGCTAGGTGTAGGTCTCCCTTCTTCCTCAACTCATCTACAGTAAGGCATTGTCTATCGGCTAACCAGATTCTCATGTCCTCAGACAAAGTGCTTAGGGCTTGTTCCCTCACCAAAAGGTCTGCCAGCCTTTCAAGAGTGGTGACCTGACATCCACTCGCCCATCTATAAACATAAGTGCTTAGTTCAACAACACATTCATACACATTTTCTTCTGCCTTGCGTCTATGCTCACAAAACTTTTTCCTTTAAACTTCAGGTGTTGACTTAAAAAATTCTAGCAAACAGTTCTTTACAACATTATGATTTAAACAGTCATTATCAGACAGTTTGGAAAGAAGAGTTAGTTTTACCATGGAGTAAGGAGGTCAGGAACAATACCCAGAGCCCTTGGTCAACATCATACTGTTTACATACCCTCTCAAACATATGAATGAAACTGTCAAAATTATCCTCCTCTGTGAATTGTGGAAGAAATATACTGACCTTTGTTGCTTCTGGGGTTTGGTTACTCCCTTCCCCATTAGCTCCATGACTCTGGTGAAGAGTCAGCCTCTCCTTTTCATGTTGCATGTGCCTCTCCTCCTCCTCCTCAGCATCCAGGCATTGCAGTTTCTTATTCTCCTCAGCCTTCAGATGTCTCCATCTCTATGCTGCTTCTATTTCCAAATGCTTGGCCTCCAACTCAAGTCTCTAACTCCAGAGAAAGTTTTAACTCCTCTGTGGAAAGGTTGAGCTGTCCATTTTCTGAGAGTTGTACATCTCCACGGCCAGTCTGATCATCCTCCTGGTTGCTATTCTCTGATGCAGCTGAGACTAAAGCTGCAATCATGTCTGTTTTAGTCAGGTTGGCATGCATCAGTCCTTTAGCCTGGCACATCTCAGCAAACTGGCTCCTTGTCAGCTTGCCATACTCTTCTGCTGACATGCTTGCCTGCGCTCCCTGACTAAGCTAACAAAAAAAAACAATTATGATATGAACTCTGAATGTTCACTTGTGGCTGATTAAGAGTACAAGCACCTTCAGTGATCACTGTACACAAGCTACAGGAATTCATTATCCACACCACAAGCCAATTAATATGTGATGTAGCTAAATCACCACTGTCAACTAATTAATATGTGATGTGGCTATCCCACCACTGTCACCTATTAATATGTGATGCCCCTGCACTGGCCCAGTAATCAAGGAGCCTCAATCCTCACCACTAACACCAGTGAGGGACGTGCACATTGGGAGGATGACAAGTACACACACAGTAAAGTACAATTTCCCTTAAGAGCACACACAGATCACATTCAGTCTGGGGCTGGTTTCTCTCTCTTTCTCCAGATCCCCAGTAAGATTCCCCACTGGCACAGCTATAGGGTTAAGATCTCAGCCAAGTGGTCAAGCCAAAACCTCCAGCACCCTCTGTCCAGCCAGTGCTTCGTGTCCCTGCCTAAGTAGCTCACACACGCACACACTTTGAGATGTGGTCTATATACAAAGACACAGACACTCCTGGGGAAGGCTGGCATAGGTTTACTAGTTATGGCCCCTTCTTCCCAGAATATACGGTAGTACCAGCTTCCACCAACCACTACTTATCAGCTACTGTAAAGCCCTTACAAAGGGTGACCAATTCTACTGTGCAGTGATACTATTATCCAAATGGTAAGTTTGACCACACTAAGGTTATTTAGGAGTGGCCTGTACTGTTACCAGATACATATGCAATTACTCTAAGAACTTAAATATCTCTAATCAAAGCAGCCATGATTAAAATGTTTAAATATGTTTAATAATAAATAACAGAACAAGACAATACTCAGTAACCCAATACAATGTCAACAGAGTTCAGAATCCGGACAGTCTGACAAATACAGAAAACATGTAGACTGATCTTGCTATACTCCTATCTATCTCTAAGATAAATACTCTGATCTAAGTCTTACTTACAGAGCAAAGCAAATACTGATGAGAAGTGCTGAATAGATGTTTACAGGTCCAGAGACAAATACAAAATGCACAGACTTTCTCTCTTGAGATGGTTCTTAAATTAATAATACAGATTACTGCTGGGTTAGCTAGATGACATCACTGTTTGACACATGCCTGTAGTTCCCAGGTTAAACAGATACCAACAGAATTTAACATGTCTCTATGAAAAATACTTCTCTTAGAAGCTGACACTTCTCTCTTAGAAGCTTGCCTGAAACTGGAAGTCATAAAATAATTAACACTTTTACATTTTAAACGTAGTAATTATTTGTCTTAAGACAATAGAAAGATACTCTAGCTGTAGACATTCTGTCTTCTAACTGTGGT
Source organism: Protopterus annectens (assembly GCF_019279795.1). NCBI lineage: Eukaryota > Metazoa > Chordata > Ceratodontiformes > Protopteridae > Protopterus > Protopterus annectens. The sequence goes on from NC_056740.1 coordinate 194,919,684, forward strand.
AAGCACAATCATAAAACTCTTTACTTATTTTCTCAGAGTTTGCAAGTTAACTCTGTATGTCCCACTTTCTGCTGTGAAAACATACATTTGCACAGGCATATAGTCCATATACATTTCTGCTCATTTCCAGCAGGGTGCACTGTGGTTATATTTTTGAAGCTCAGCACATAACATAACAGGTTACTTAAATTTGCAGACAAGCCTAAGGCTCATATTAATATTTAGAATGACAGAATTATTTACAAAATTCTAGCCAGCTGGGCTGGCAGCCTTCACAACACCCCATTTGGTATGTACCGTACTAAGCACCTACAGCAATTAGTGAGACCTCAGAGGTTTCTAACAAAGAAGATCAAGGGCCTCCAGCATGTGCCTTACATGGACCGACTAAAATCCCTGCCACTATACTCAGTATTGTATACATTTTTGGGGGGAAACTTATGCCTGGCCTACAGAGCAACCCAAGACCCAAACCTAATGAACTTACTGCATATCAGTAAATCAAATGAGTCTAGAGTTACCCATTCCAAGGACTTAAATATGGCCTGCAACTTAAATAGGACAAGGTGAAGGGTCACATTTATCTCCCAGTGACTGCCATGTCTGTGGAACAGGTTACCAATTCATGTGAAACAGAGCACCTCTGTGACACTGTTCAAGAGGAACCTGGATGAGTGGATGGGGGCACCTTAAATTCTTACCGGGGATAGTGCCCACAGCCCTCTTGGACATGGGCAGTCATCACTAAATGCAGTCTTGGGTATTGACTAGTATCTCTACGGTATTACATTGGGTTGAAATGGCTAGGCTTAAAATGACCTCCAGGTCAATGGCCTAGTAGTCTCCTATGATCCTGTGTGAAATGTGTAGATAAATACATCCCAAAAGGTGCATGATATTCAATAATCCTTCTGATAAGATATGATTAAAGAGGAATTAAGACTTCCTTGGGTCAAGTGGAGATCCCTTTGGAAATTAGATGGGCCAGATAAAAATCTTTCTGAACTACTGTAGAGACATGATTATCAAACTGATAAGAAATTATCAAGAAGAGTATCCAAATCCCTTACAGCAGTGTCTGATTGGAGGGATGCATCTTCTATATGGTAAGTGAAACTGTTTTGTTTACCAAAAAGAACTATGCTTCATTTTTTACATTTAAGTTGAGAACATTTTTCTTGCTCCAATTGTTAACATGGTCTAAGCCATGTTGGAGCAGTTGTGAGTCAGTTAAAGATCGAATAACAACACCCAATTTGTAGTCATCTGTAAACTTAGTTAACCATAGGCCAGAAGTACTGGCTTGAAGGTCTTAAGAAGTATATGCCAAATGGGACAGGGCCCAACACCCAGCTGTGTGGTACACCACTGGTAACGGTTTTGCTTTCAGAAGTGGCACCTGTTACTCTAACCACATTGATTCTGTCAGACAATCCGTTAGCTATCCATTGCACAACATAAGGATGTATATTCGGATTCTATCTGTAATGTTTGTATGGCGAATAGAGTTAAAAGCTTTGGCAAGGTCTAGATATGTTATATGCACTGCATAACCACTATCCACTACTTTAGTTACTTTTTCAAAGAAATTAATGAGATTAAAAAGGCAGGACCTTTCTTTAATAAAGGCAACTTGATGAGGATCCAGGACTGGACAACATCCAGATTAATGGAAGTCTGAGATAATCCACTACATAGCTTTATATATGAAGCTAATGAGACTAATGGGTGTATAGTTACCAGGGTCCATGTTTGGGCCTCCCTTGTATAATCCCATTACAGTAGTTGTTTTTCAGGCTTCAGGAATGTAAAACATGGAGAGGCTTAGACTAAAGAGTTCAAGTAGAGATCCAGTTCTTAAAATACTTTCTGATATTTTATCAATATAATTTACTGTATTTTTTATTATTCTCCTTATGAGCCTACATCTGAAAACTTAATGTCCATATTTTGTGAGCGCCTTTTTGCCCAGTTGATGTGTAATCTTCCACTTCTGTTATGTAGATAAGCCTTAGCTTTGTAGCTCTAATTATCTGTTCAAATTTAATAATCCTAAACCACCTTGTTCTATGGGGAAATGCAACTTATCCCACTTAACTCATGCATTCTTTCCCCTCCCAAATAAATTATTTAAATTCTTTATTATTTATGGTCTTCAGCATTCCACCTATTTGGTATAAATATGCCTGGCCCATATATAATAGTAAAGCAACTAGAAATATTCTGACTGTTTGCACCTTGCTATCCATAACAATAGTCAATAGCTTACGAACTTCCCAATGTTTTTATCATTTTAGTTTCTTCCCAAATATCCCTAGTTGCCATAATAAAAAAACCTTTTAATCCATGGACCTAAATGCTTCATTCTATCATGTCTATTAAATATGGGTATTGCTGGGCCAATTCATATTCATATTTGGGAACATAGCTTACTTCTATAGGCTTTGTTTTATCTTCATTTATTTTCTGTCCTGAAAAAAAATAAAACTGTCTCAAGGTGTTCTACAACCCTGAAATGCCCTTTTGTTTATTTATCAGGGACAAAATTGTGTGATCTACAAATAAATCTAGTTTTTCTTGATTACCATACCAGTTACAGTGAATAGAAAAAAGTATACACACCCCTTTTCATATCCACTGTATATCCTTAAATTTGTGATTCCTTTATTTTCTTTGCCAGTGGCTGCAATATAAAGCAAACAAAAAAAGGGGGGGGGGGGAGTAGCTATTCCTGTCTGACTTCTCTATTCAAACAAAGCTTGTTATAAAGGCACCCTCCCACCTCAGTTCTTGCCTTTTGTCCCATTGTATGTCTTCCTAATTAAACCCTGTATTCAGTCGTGGAATACAAATGCTACCATTGCCCTAATCCTAAAATCCCAGCTGACTCTATTGAATGCCTTCTGTGCATGAATAGTAACAAATAATAAACCAATAATAATAGCAACTTCTTATACTCTACTTCTCTCTGTGTCATTATTGTTCTAGTAATGACGTCAAATATTTGCCCATCTTCCACAAAATCACATTAATCCGTAACTTTCAGTTTTGTCAAAACCTTAGTAATTCTCCTTTAAAATTGAAACTGATCTGAAGTTGGATTTGAAGGGTCTTTTACCTCTTTGGGTACTACAGCCTCAACAGCTTTCTTCCAATATGCTGGTTCTATTCCTCCTTTTAACATATTGTTAAATAAAATCTTTCAGACCCTTATCACTTTTTCCATCCTAAATTCCAAGCTCTCACAGGAATACAATTTGTTTCTGGAGACTTCCCTGTTGATTGATTATATATCAAGATTTTTATGTCATCCCCTCCTAATTAGCTATTTATAGAATTTTATATTCCTATAACCTTGGCAGAGTTAAGTCGTCCATAAATATTTCCATTTGCAACTTTTCTTGGCTTTCCCTTACCTCTGTTTATACATATTTATGTACAATTTCTGAATTATCTCCAATACCTCTATAGGTTTTATGGTTATTCTTTTCATAAGCTCTCTACGTTTGGCAGCTCCTCTCCTTTTTCTGCCTAATAGTTTTTAGTTTTTGTGATCTGGAGTTATCAAAAATACTTGATTAACAGCAGCCTTTCTCTAAGCTCAGCATATTATCCAAATAATCCCTTATTTTCTCTTTAGCACTCAGAAATTGTTTGTCTTTTCTTCTGTAAGATTCCTCTTTATCTACAGCATTTTAACTTTTTATAACCTCTTTAAGTTATTTTCGTTACTTCCTTTTCCTATATTTCTCTCTTTTTAAGTCCATCTCTCAAAATATTTTTAATTGTGTTTTTATTTTATAAACCAACCACCTAACTATCCCTTCTGGAACAATCTTTATATTCCCTAATAACTCTTGAATAATTCCCAGTACCCATTCCATAATCTGCACTCTTTATAACAAATAAGTAGGAAAGTGACAGTGTTTCATTTTTTACTTGATTACCCAGCATCTTTATCTTAGTCTTTATTGGTACATGATCTAAAATAGTTATTGGATGCGTTTAAAACCTTTCAATTAAAACCCTTATTCCTGTGAAATATAATTTCTATTCAGTATAACCCAGTTATTGTACCTTGGGGAATAATAACATGTAAATTCTGTCTGGCTCCTATTAGTAAGTTTGCATCTTCCATTCCAAATATTCTGATATGTAACTTCAGAAGTCTACCCTCTTTTGTTATATCTTCCCTTCCAGGTTCCCTGATACATTCTTACTATTGAAGATCAGCAGGTGCCAGTCCCCACCCATGAATACTATTCCCTGCTGAAAGTTAATTACCTCTCACATAATTTTCTTAAGCTAATTAACAGTAGTTTTAGGTGTAATATAAATACATGCCAGTGTAATCCTTCCCTGTCAGTGATCCCTTATTATCACAGCTCTAGCATTAGTGCTGTTTTCTTCTATCACTATTGAAGCCCCTCTCATTATCAGTGTTATTACTCCCTTCTGTGTCCCTGATATTCTGCTGAATATCTGTCCTGAAATCTTTTGTTTGCAAAATTCATATGCTCATTTCTATCCAGGTATGTGTCCTGTAAAATTTCTAGTTGCATCCTATACTTGTTATAATTCAATATTCTTTGCTGCTTGTCCACTCCTATAATGCCATTTACATTCCATGATATAATTAATAAGGCAATCATTCCAAAAAACAGCAATTACTTTTACATATGTTACATTACTTGCAACTTGCATTTACACATTTATATTTGGCAGGCTGATCTTGTATGCAGTTGTGACTTCTCTGTTTGAACTCATGTCACAGTTTTGCAGACTTTTGCTTCTATAAAAACACTCAAGAAAAAAATACCTTATTTTTTAATTTTAGCCCCAACCCTCTTTAACACACAGCAGACACACACACACACACACACACACACACACACACACACACACACACACACACTTACTTATGTACACTTTCCAAAAAGGGAAGTTACCCCTCCGAGTACGGACAGTTGCCCCAAATGGACAGCTATATCTACAGGCTTTACCTCTTCTAAAGTTGGGTTTAGTAATGCTGGAAGTGTGTTACAGCTTGTGTTCCCTCTTGTATCAACACCATCACTTCTTGTCCCATCTCTAGTTCCCTACCAGATGTGAAAAACAACTTACATGCTCTAGTTAACTGACTTTTAGCCTTAGGAAAAAGTGCAGTAGCTATACGCAAGTCAAACTAGAATGTTGTATTTTATACTGAAGTGTTAAATGCTGCTAGGAATGCATCTGCTTGCAAAAAAAGTCCCTTCAATGTGTCAAATTTCATTTATTTTAACTGACGTGCTTGACAAGTTCTCCTTATGTCATAATTATAGTCTTTATTATACAAATGCCTCAGAGTTCTTGATTGTCATTTACTGACTAATTGCCTACACCTGTAGACAGACCATCTTCAGCTTGCAGGGCTTTACTGGTGGCAAAAAAATCTCAGCCAACAGGTTTCCAAATGCATGAAATAACGCTTCTCATTTGCTGGGAAACTGTCATTTTACATGCTTTCCTGTTTGCTTAGAAAAATAAGAAAACCTTTTCCCCTTGTCTGCAACACAAATCAAGAGCATTAGTCTACACCTCAACTTGTATAACACTAGGGCAAGCCACCATAATTTAATTATTACATATAATCAGTACACTTCCACATCTTCCTCCTAGGAACCCAAGGTCATAACATTATGCTGCTTATATTTAGCATTTACCTAGTCATTAGTCTACACCTCAACATGTATAACACTAGGGCAAGCCACCATAATTTAATTATTACATATAATCAGTACACTTCCACATCTTCCTCCTAGGAACCCAAGGTCATAACATTATGCTGCTTATATTTAGTATTTACCTAGTTATGGTATAACCCACAGTTACATTACCTTCAGAAAAATATACTTTCTTATTTTAACTTTAGCATAGAAAGTAGTCACTGATAAGACTCTTCCCCCACCTCACATTTAAAATATCTCTTCATACTGCATGAAACTACTTTACAATACAACATGCAGTTTACTTCAAGAAGTTATTATGTACATATTACTAAGAAAAAAATATTTTTACTTAGTTACATCTCGAGTCCCTTCATTATCCTTCTAAACATTAACAACAGTGTATGAACTATGCTTTAGTGTCCTCCCATATATTTAATATAGTCCAAAAAACTTCCTGTATATTGCAGCCACTTCTTACTTTCGGTTCTAATATCCAAACTGTACCTTACGGAACTGACACATTATAGTTCTTCTATTTGCTTTCACATTATTGCTGGTCTTCTTTCTCATGCTCTTGACCACCCAACACAGGTCCCTGGTTCAAGTCCAAGGCTCTTCTCCTTTTTGTGTCACTCAGAGGTCTTTTTGCGTCATTCAGTTATTTTCCATTATTTTCCAATGGAACAATGGAAAATATGTTACTGTCAAGTACTCTCTATGAGCTTTGCTGTTGTCAAAGTAATGAGAAGCAGTCAATTTCAGCTTGTTGGCTCACTCTTTGCTGGGTAAACCGTTTTATTTCCCCCTTAGGCTGCTCTGTATCCAAACTGTATGTGATCCTCCAGAAAAATATTCTAAAAGCAGCTTGATATAGCAACTGCCTCTTGACATCCTATGATTGCAGGGATGCTTATGCATGCTCTTCTTATGCATGGTGTACAGCGAATAATACTTTTACTCAAACACTCTTATCCCAAATTCCTGATACTTTTCCCTTTTGTCAGGAGCAGATCTTTTCTCTGGTATGACTACTTCTTTACTACTATAGGTCTTCTTTCTCATGGCTAAATTTGGAACATACACACAAGTGCCCTTTCAATTAATAAATGTGAAATACCAGTCAAGTTGCTTATTTTACTGTCATAAAATTAATGTGGTACATTCCTTCCACTTTCTGATATAACAGAAATTGTAAGGTTTTCCCTGCAAGCTCTGTCTTCTGTGTCTACTATTTTTTTTTCAGAACAGTTCTTCTTAACAAATCCCATGCTCATCTAGTTCTTCCTTCATTTCATCCTCTGATTTCTTTAGTTTTACCAGCTCACTTGAATAGCTACTTAAAGCTTCTTCTGTTCCTTCCAGGCATTTATCATGTGATTCATATATTCGTAAGAGTCATAGATTGTTACTAGGCTAAAGACAGAGGTGGCTTTTGTAAGCCTAGCCAAGTTTTCCTGCAAGAATAATGATATCCTGCATCGAAGTAGGACATTGAGGGCCAGGCATTTCTACCTCTGTCCAAGAGTGCCTGGCCTGGTGTAAATTTCCTAACCTAGGTTGTGCTCAAATTAGGTAATAGACAAACTCGGCTTCACATGGATTCCATATGAGGGTACAGTCTCTGAGACATATATCTGTCTCTCCAGCATGTTCTGTTTTAGTCGCATACAAAATTCAGGTCCTTAGACCTTGAATTTCTTGTATTGTTTGGCTACAAATATGAAGGAGATTCATAAGTGTGGGGTTTGTGGATACCTTGTAAGCCAGGCATAGAGCACCCCCTCAGTAATCTATAGGAGACTGAGTAGAGAAAGGGCTTTAAGGCACTCTCCATAAGGCAGATTTGTTATGCCTTGTATTCTTTTTGTAGGGAATCTCTGAGAGTGATCTAGTTGCTGCATATTCCTGGTCAGGTACATACTGAAGAAAGCATTGTACTCTGACTGCTCTGATAAAGGCAGAATACAGTGGGATAATGACCTGTGGACCTGCATGCCATGCTCTTGCTTATAAATTTTGCAAAATAATTTTTTTTTTTCTCACCAGTTTGGCCACATGGTGGTTGAAGGTAAGGTTACTGTCTGTGTGTGTGTACCCAGATCCCTGACCACAGGGTCAACTCTTGGGGGTGAATTATCAACATGGTAATTATGTGGGATGGCTGATTTCCCAAAAGGTTTAATTATGCATTTCTTAGCATTGAGTTTAAGGGTCTATATTAGATCACCGAATGCTTAAAAAAATGAATAGTGATTAATCGTACCTATGTAAGCGAAAGCTTACAATTTAGAACTGTCAGAACAGCGATTTTTTTTCCTAGGGAAAAAAGTCACTGTTCCAACAAAAAAAAAAAAAATAAAATACTTTAAACATTACATTAAGTGGGGGGCTTTGCCCCCACACCCCTCCATGTCAGGGGCCTGTGCCCCCCAACCCCCCCACTTAAATATACCAACTCCGAGACCACAGTACAGTGATGAAAATGGCAAAGTAACGAAGCGGCCAATAAAACTCTTTCCCAGGGAAAGAATTTGCTTAAAAGCTGCTTCGATATCTTTCCATTTCAGTCTTTTGAGTTCAACCAAGACGCATTCGAAAGAATGCATCTTCGGTCTCCTAATAGGGAACCGAATTTAAGACTATGACTTTGACAGCATTTGTTAGTCAGAAATAGACTTTTTTGAAGAATGTTAGTGTCTGCAGCGGAGTTGATGATTACTCTTAGCCTGCAAATCACCTGCAATCTTAGTTGGCCATAAACATTTAGTGTTTGCTTCCATTTCAGAGAAATAGATGCCAAAAATGAGCAGGCCCAGTACTGACCCTGGGAGACTCTGCTAATGACTGGCTTCTTGGTGGAGGTGGCCTCTTGGGTCCTATCAGTGAGCCAGTTGGTTATCCAGTGAGTGATAGAAATGTTTATGCCAAATTTGGTGACCTTATCTATAATACCCGCGTGGGTTTTTGTATCAAAAGCCTTTGCCAGGTCAAGGTAAGCTGTGTGCACAGTCTTGCCCTCATCCATTGCTTTGGTGACCATCTAAAAGAAGTCCACCAGCATTATTAGGCATAACTTCCTTTTACAAAGCTGAATTGTGATGGGTTCAGCATTTGCAGATTACCTATTTCCTCATTTATCATGCCCAGGATGATTCTTTTCATGGTCTTATTTATGAGGATAGTCAGACTTCTGGGCCTGTAGTATGCCAGATCAGTGGTTGGACCTTCTTTGTGCAGGGGAATGACTGTAGCCTTCTTTCCATTCCTTGATACAAAACCTGACTGTAGGTTCCAGTTGAAAAGTGATTCATGTGGACCAGAGAGGTCATGTTTCATGCTATTTGGTAAGCATCCTTTACGTTATTGGGGCCCATTGATGCAGTATGTTTGGCCTTAGAAAGTGAATTGATGACCTGTTCCCTAGTAATAGTTTGGGGAATTGTGGCATGTGGTATTTCCTTTGGACTATTGGGGGTGGGGTGGTGGGGAAAGTTGTGCTAAACCTGCCAGTCAAAAGGTTGGCAATGACCTGTGGGTCAGTGTGGGTGATGTCATTTACAATTAATTCTACGCATTGTTGTGTAGTTAGTTACCTTGAGGTTACAGACATAGCTGTAGAAAGCTTTGTAGCTGTCCTTTGTATGGGAAACTAATTTTTCTTCATGTTTAGCCTTTGAAGTATTAATTAACCCTCATAATTGCCTGCTTTGATTTGTCAGTTTTTTTTTAGTATGGTGGGTTTTTTTCTTCCTATGCTTGGCCAAGATTTTTTTTTTTGTTGTATAACTGATTGATAACCACACCAGAAATGTGAAAGAAACAGCAAAAGTCCAGATAAAACTCCACAGATTTATTACAGACAGCAGAAAAACTCACACTTGAGCAGAGTGGAGGAGAGGTGTTGACTACAACTGTTAGCTGAGATATACAAGTATCCTGTTTTTTTCGATTATTTATACTGATTATTGTTTCTAGCAATTTATATATAGCACTTTTTATTGCCTGCTGCACAGTTTTTGAGTATTTTTATTGCTATTAACTAATCTGCACGGGTAACTGATTTGTTTGCAGTTAAAAAAAGCATTCTGTAGAGTCTCATTGCTCCTTTATCTGTTTAAAAGCTTTCATTTTGTGGCTTTCTGTAGTGCTTACTCTCTGTATGATAATAGCTTTAGTATGTCCTAGTCAGAATTGCTGGCTCTGGGCTTGTTTGTTTATACAGTGATTGTTCAAAGCACATGAACATGCCAACTTGAATTAGCTGAAGCCTTTCTTTACCTGGGCTAGATTGTGTTAATTGGCTGCTTGCAAGGGCGCCCGCAGGCAGGTGCAAGGGGGTGCACTTGCACCCCCCTGGATTTTCTTAGCGCTATATACGCTACACACTTTTTTTTTTTCCACTTACTTTTGTTTTTTCCATTTTCCACGTAGCCTGCATTGTTATTTTTCAGAAGTAGAGAACTGTTACTGGAGATGGCGTGGCAGGCAGTCACATGACTGACGCGAGTCTGACATCATGATTGACAACTCTACAAGCCTCAAACTCCCAAGTAATCGCGTTATTCGCGTTCGCGTAGTTCGTTACAACTTGATGGAAGAAGACTGCGGTGGACATTGGTGGAAAAGTTAATATTTGATGATTTCATGCTCAGGACGGAGCAATTGCAAACCAAACCATCGTGTTTTGTGTGGTGAGTGGTGGAAGGACTGGAGGTGGTGCGTATGGTGTTGGTATTAGAAGAGAGAAGGTAGGTTGTTTTTTTATACTTTTGAAGGTGACTGACTGTCTTGGCGCCAAAACGCAAAAGTGGCGTGGCACACTTGTGTGTGTGTAATATATATATATATATTTATATATATATATATATATATATATATATATATATACACACACTAACACACACACGTTTTTTTTCTTTTGAACAAACTCCTTTGTTGGTTGTGCAAATTCTGGCATCTTAAATCCTCACACACACTGTCTGGGCCCGAGCAAAGAGCGAGAAAAAAATCAAGGACAACGGATCATCCAAATCAGAAACATGTACATAGTGCTGCAGACAGTGTTGACAAATAATTTTGTGACAGAATAAGAGGCCAGGAATTAACTTCCAAAGTAAAATAAACATGTAATAATTGTCGTTATTTGCTGACTGTAATCAATGATTACAGTCAGCAAATAATGACAGTTATTACATGTTTATTTTACTTTGGAAGTTAATTACTAATCCATTTTCCATCAAACTATACAGACACACCAAAAACAGGGACTAAAACCAGAGACAATTGAGACGTATGGTCCGGAACTGGTCAGACAGGGTGGGACATCACTGAAAAATAAGAATAGTTGTGCCCATCGCTATTAGAGGATTTTAAAAATAGCCGCTATTATTTTAGTGGGCAGAAGCAAAAGTATACGATTTAAAAACTGTGGTGCTGCTTAATTAATAATAGATCTTTACCAGAAATGCAACCTCATTCCTTCCGCTTAATGTTAATGTTAAAGTCCAATGGTGGCCTGTGCAGCTGTCACCCGGGGTTGCACTGTTGCCTCGGATGCTCGGCTCGGGCCCTAGAAATAAATGAGGGTGGCTACTATTCAGACTTTGAGACCAGCGAGGCTGGTTCCATGCTCACTTGTTGAAGTCGCTGACTCGCTGCGGTCCTACTGCAATGCAAGTGCTCGTTAGAAGACGAACGATTCTTTACAGCAAGGCTGTTGTTGCACAGGTAACTAACTGGCAGTAGGACTTTAAGTGTTATTACACTGTTAACCGCACGTTGGAGACCCTACAAGCCAGCATGGTGGTCCTGCAGAGTTGAAATAGCTGTTATTCGCTGAAAGTGAAGCTCTTGTTGGTCTTCTTCTTTGTCAGGGCAAATAAAAAGCATTTTTCGATCGTTGAAGGATGACCGAGGGTGAGAAGATTACAGAAAACGGGACCATACTGGAGGGAAGACTGATGCCGCCACAGCTGTGATCTCAGACGTGCAGAAGCCAGTGAGTGACAATGATATGATGTCAGGGGATTCATCTCAGGTGGTCAAAGGAAATAGTGAAAAGGATGGTGACCACTGCAGAGAAATCGAACAGTTTCAGCAGGAAAAAGCTGTGGAACCCCCAGATGGTGGCTGGGGCTGGGTGGTAATGATTTCCTCAATGTGGTGGTAATGATTTCCTCAATGTGGTGCAATGGATCAGTATTTGGCATCCAGAATGCATTTGGCATCATGTTTGTTGCTCTGCTGACCGTATTTGGACCAGACACAAGTCAGCTTGCATTTGGGAATGAAGAAGGTCTTGCCAATGGGACCCACAATGGAATGCATGATGAGGCTCCGGTTCAAAACAGGTGAGGTTAAGGTGGTCTGGGAAGGAAGATGTTGGGTATGGATATATTATTGTTGGGCAGTAAAATATGCGTAAAGCTGTCCAAAGTTGGATTCCTAGTAAAAGTGGCAAATTAGGTAAGCAGTCTACCTAGGTCTGTAATGATACCTGTCAACTGTAGAGATTTTCGCAGAATGTCCAGATTTTGGCCTCATATTTTTTATGGGTTTCATAGATTAGTACTAGGTTAACTGCCCTTGTGGGCCATTTTAAGAGTAGTCAATTAACCCATGTCAGAATCAAACCCTGCACCTTGTGTCTGTAAGGTAAACACATTGTCCTTGACCATTATGCCAACCTCCCACTGGCCCGTTTTTCATAAAAGTGCGGTATTCAGGCAAGTTGGTGGTAGCTCATTAAAGACTCGAAAACAATGACAAACACTTGAGTTTCAGACTTCATGCTCATGTCACTGCATAACTTACTATATCAACGTTCTGTTTGTAAGAACAATATTTAAAAATTGTCCCTATTTTTGGACCTCTGTCCCACTGTTACTTATGGCTTTGTCCAGATTTCTTGCTCTAAGAGGTTGAGAAGTATTTATGTAATGCATTTCACAGGAATATATGATGAGGAGTAACTTTTCAGATTATTCAAGCTGCTTAGAAGGCCTGATTTTTGCACCTTTGTCCGTAACGGTTTATGGCTTTTTTTAACTCATGAATCTTTCAAGTTATCGAACTGAGAAGTACGTTAGAATAGTGAAAAGTAAATTGCTTTAAAGGAATTATGCCCATCTTCAGAACGGAGCATACTTGCATCTTTTTTTTTTTTTAAGATAATTTTCGCTTTCGATGGGAGGTCGATACGTAGCACCAGTTTTAATATTTGTTTTTCAGAATGAGTAGAAGGCACTGGGCACAGGAGCATGACATTACATTACAGTCATGTACTACAGCTGGATCAATTAATCGATTAGCTGAGTTACAACCCCGCACGCATGTTCAGGCTCAGTGTTGTCGAGTTACCTAATGCCTAAAACACAACAACACACAATTAGCTAAGCTTTACCGTATCAATGCAAACAAAGCCACAGCCCCATAAAACATTTAGCACTGTTTAAAGGTGTTTGCCAAGATGGCATTTCAAGCCTTAATGTCCTGACTGAAGATCTGGTTTCTAAGTGAACAATATCTGACAGGAATATTAACATATTTTGCTGGGTAATACAAGTATTTAGTCTTTATTTGTTATTGTAGAGGTGTGTGTGTGTGTGTGTGTGTGTGTGTGTGTGTGTGTGTGTGTGTGTGTGTGTGTGAAATGCCCCAGGTGTACATGGTGGTGGGTAGAGAATTAGGCTTGAACCCTGTACCTTGGGCCCAAGTGGCAAGAGCCTGAATTCCCTACCCACCACCATTTGTAAAAATGTTGCAGGATTTTCCCTCATATTTTTTCAGTTCCTCATAAAATCTGTGGTTTCTGCATTTGTGTCCTTGTTGCCTGACAGCTAAATGTTATCTGGTTTTATTCTTGGCTGTCTGTAGTGTTTCTCCCTGGGCCTCTGCTAAAAATTAGCTTTTTTTCAAAGTCAGACTTTCCTGGTTAATAAATGTTAAAAAAATGGACACATTTCAATATCGGACTTCATATTCTTCAGAAAGTCAGAAAGTGTATGGTAACAAAAGCAAGCTTTTATTCTAGCAATTTTCTAAGTGTACAAGATGGATATTTGAAATGTATCACTGTGTTTGGGACTGTATTCCCCCCATTATTGGATTCATCCAGGTTTTGTGCTAGGGTTGAGAGTTATGGTAAGAATTGAATTCACTGAATATGTTTGGGGGCTGTATTAACCCAGTATTGGCTTTGTTCAGGTATTTATTGGCTTCATACAGGTTTTTGCTAATGTTGAGAGCTATGGTAAGAACTGATTTCACTGAAAATGTTTGGGGGCTATATTCTCTCATTACTGGCTTTGTCCGGTTGTTATTTGCTAAGAGGTTGAGAGCTATGGTGAGAACTGAATTCACTGAATGTTTGGTGGTTGTAGTCACCCATTATTGGCTTTGTTCAGGTCTTTTGTGCTAAGAGGTTGACAGCTGTGCTATGGTGAGAACTGAATTCACTAAATGGTAAAGTTTCAGTCTTCCTCTTTCACAAAACAGCTGATTTGGCATAGTGGTATGTTGCTTTGACTGTTTTGCACGGGGTCCCCTGGGTTCAAGATGCGGAAATGAAATGTATGGTGGTAACGCAGCATTTTATTCTAGCAACTTCCAAACATTATACAAGCAATGTTTAAAATGTGTCCCTGGTTTTTGGCCTTTTGCCCCCCCCCCCAATAAATTTCGGCTTTTTCCAGATTTCTTGTGCTGCAAAGTTCAGAGATACAGCTGAGAGCTGCAGGGGAGCAAAAGTTTAGTGCTGCTTATGTTTAGTCTGCTTGCATTGTTAATAACACAACAGATAGTGTACTTGCTTTAGATGCTGAAGGCTGTGGGTTCTACTCCCACAGTAGGTAAATGCATTGTTGATGCTGTATTGTGTTGTAAAGGGGGTGGATGCTGCAGTCCTTTTGGCAAAGATACCTAGTAACTATGAACCTGTTAACAGTTTGCTATCCATTCTCTATTGCGGTATTACTAGCTTTTCATTTTTTTACTGCATGCAACAAAGGCAATTTATTCTTCAAGGGTAACAGGCACTTTATTTGTAGATTAAACAATGACATATAAAGTGTTTGCTAGCAGCAACCTCTATTAGTTACAAATTTCTTCAATGTGGATTTTACTACAGAGATTGTGTATATTTTTTACTGATACTGGTGGACTTGAGTAGACTTTTTATGATGGAAATGTTCTGAATTGGGCAATTTTGTCATTGGTGGATGCTTTTGTTTCTTTGTTTACTGGAAAAATTTTCAAAACAATAAATTTAAAATCCTTTAACAACTGTACTGTATTGTACAAGGAATATAATGTAATACAGTCAGGAAGGTGTATCAAAGAGCATGTGTATGTTATGTTCGAGGGGCCTATGATTTTGAAGACAGCCCAGAGTTAACATTTACAATTGGCAAAATGTATTTTCTCTGAAAGTGGGTTTCAGTGCTGTTTCAATGCATGTGAGTTTCAAGGGCAGAGAAGTTTTAATGTTAGTCTATTTTCATTGAGACTGCATTGCTTTAACAGATATGTATTAGGGTTTGTGCTGTAAAATACAAAATAAAACTTTCAAATGAAATCCTAAATCATCACAGAAGTAAAGCAGTATGCACATTAGTGTTTATGGTAAATGGGGCAAAATAACCAAGGAATGGGACATTGGAATGGCTGCAGGGGGGGAGGCTCCATTTGACCATGATTTTGTGAGGGGGGGGGGTATCAAACTCAGACAGCCCCGGTTGAACTATACCTCTCAGTTGTCCATATCTTTGCAGAATTAATAGATATTTGCTGCTTACTTTTGGTTTGTTCCTCATAAAATTTGTGGTTTTTCTAGCAAATCATTTAGGAATGAAGCCATTAAATGACAGACACTGAGTTTCAGATATCATAACCTTCAGAAAAATGCATGCTAATGCAAGACTGTCTAAGTTTATACAAGAGCAATTTTTAGTAGTGTTTTTATGTTCCCCAATATATTTGGCCTTGTTCAGATTTCCTGCATTAAGAGGTTGAGAGGTACGTGCAAATCACTTTGTAGATTAGGAATATCCAAACATCAATTGTTCCCAATTCTGGCTCAAAATGTTGCTCTCCCCTAATAATCCCCCCTCCAAAATGGCAATTTTGGAAGAAAATGTGGAGGGTTTACAATTATAACTGTAATGATCAGTTATAGATTACCTTTATTTCAGAAATGCATGTGGATGCTCTTATTTTGTTAGCTGCTTCAAGTTAACTGTTAATATTAAAAAGGTGTCCCTTTTGACAGGTATTTTTGCATCACATTTTGGTCTGTTTTTCATAAAATTGTGGTTTCTGGCAAATTAGTGGCAAGTCATTAAAGATTGAAGTTAGAAAATAATGGCAGACATTTGAGTTTCAGATTTTATACCCTTCAGAAAATTTGTACTAATGCAAGATCTACCTGTTCTATTAAGTTAATAAGAGCAATATTTAAAAATTGGCCTTATTTTTGGGCCTGTGTCCCACTTCTAGTTCTATGTATGGCTTTGTCCAGATTTCTTGCTCTGAAGTTGAGAGGTAGGAGTGTCAGCCATCACTGTCAGCCAGAGACATTTCCAATTATGACATACTTATTGCACCCCAGCCCCCATTGTAGTGGCTCGATGTGTCCAAGGAAGGCAAGATGCAGTTGTGCAGTAAGTGAGCAGAGTAATCCCCCATCCAAGCTAGATCACAAATACGATCATGCTTTTCATCTGTCCTTGATTTTGCAAAATGTTCTGGTTTTCTATCAGATTTTTATACTGTTGATTTATGCTTCTTATTATTCAAGAACTGCATGCTATCACAGTGTCCTGTTGCTCTGTTTAAGTAGCCATGGTTTAATGAACATCAGGTAAGCTTGTTGGAGATTGTAAGATGCAAGTAAGCTTTAGTAAGCTTGTCGGACATTGTAAGATGCAAGTAAGCTTTAGTAAGCATATTGTTAAAGAATTGCCAGCATTGAAAGCCTTTTCATTGTTGCCATGCAGAGAATATTTACATAGCTAGATAATGTATAAGCCTTGGGTATTGAAATGCATATGACAGTATTTGTAATAAAAGGACAGGATTACAGTGTTTTCAGAAGTTCATTACATTTTATTGGAGACCAGTGTCTTATAGCAGTGTCTGTGTGTTAGTACACTTGTAGTTGGGTGGCTTTAATGGTATATGGTAAATAAGCATTGCTACCTTACTTAAAAGCCAAGCTCATAACAACTAGCTCCACACTGAAGTCAAAACACAATAGCTCTGGTGGGTAAATGTACTCTGTAGTAATCAAAAAAAGGCATATGTTTGAAATAACTACAGCTTATGTGCAAACACAATAGGTAGTGATGAAACAATGCTCTGCTAAAAATGCTTTAATGCTCCACATTGCTGAGCTGCAATCACTAGCTACCAGGATTTCACCCACTTCAGATCAAGCACGGTGCCGTTCAGTGCAACCTTCCCAGAACTAATTCAAGTCTGACCAGAATTATTTGGTGTGTGTGTATAAGAGGGAGGTAGCATACCCCTCAGCTGTCCAGATTTTTGCCCCATATTCCTCTTAAAAAGGATTGAAGTTGCTAAATAATGAGACATTTCAGTTTTAGATGTCATGTCATTTAGAAAAATGCATACTAACACAAATCCTGTTACTCTTGCAATTTTCTAAGTTTCTGAGAGCCATATTTATAATCTGTCCCTATTTATTTTAGGCTTTGTCAAGATTTCTTGCACTAAGGGTGAGGCCTTGAGGGGTGTGGTATCTTTAAGAGAGAGAGAAAGTGAAATGCCCAAGTTAGAGTTAGCAGGTGGAATTTTCAAGTGCATTTTCAAGGAACTGTGAGTTTTAAGGAAAGCGAAGTTCACTGCTGCTCATGCCAAGTCTATTTACAATGTGCAACCATTTTGTTTAGCAAATGGTATCTCTATTGTGGTATAAAGTTTTAAAGCTATGTTAGTAGCACCACAAGTAGAATACTTGCATCTTAATGTAAAGGCTTGAGGTTCTATTCCTACAGCATATACATTTGTATGCTGCAGTCCTCAGGATGTCCTCCTTTGGATGAGATGCCTAATAACTATGAACCTGTTTTTCAGCTTGTCATCCATTTTCTATTGCAATATACCAGCTTACCATTTTTAATTTAACATAGGCAATTTATTCTTTGACGGCAGCAGGCACTGAATTTGTAGATGAAACACTGAAATATACAGTTTTCTAGCAACAACATCTTCATTAGTTTCAGATATCTTTAATGTGGAATTATTCAGATTACTTTTACTTGGCAGCGACACTCAAACAAGTGTTGCTGTATAATACAAGGAATATAATTCAATTATATATTATAATTAATACAATCAGGTAAATCAAATAACTTTTGCATGGCCCTAACGGTGTGCAAGGAGCCTATTGCTTAAACAGTTCAAAGGTAAATAACCTGCCACTGGCCAGATGCATTTTCTTTGAATGTGGGTTTCAATGCCGTTTCATTGAATGTGAGTTTCAAAAGTAGAGAAGCTTTAATGCCAAGTCTGTTTTCATTGTAAGACTATTGCTTTGTTTAGGTTTAGTAAATGTCTCGGTGTTTGGGCTATAATGTTTGAAATAAAAGTTGTAAATTAAATCCAACTGCCTGTAATCATTGTAGAACTAAAGCATAACACAGTATGCACACAGATTTGAACAGTGTCTACAGTAAATGGGGAGAAATAGCCAAGTAATGGGACACTGGAATGGCTGTGTGGGCGGGGCTTGGGGTGGGTGGACTTGGGCGGGGCTGTGTTGGCAGGGGGTGGGGCGAGCTATGTGGGTGGGGCTCTGGGTTTGCACCCCCCTGCAAAAAATCCTGCGGGCTCCCTTGGCTGCTTGCTAGTGGGGGCTGGTACTTTTGTGTTCTTGTAAAAAAAAAGTTGTCTTAAGGTTGTATCTTCTGGTATTTAAGCCCTAACTTTGAGAGGGTTTCTGTCTATACACACTGAACAGAGTGGAGGAGAGGTGTAGACTACAACTGTTAGCTGAGATATACAAGTATCCTGTTTTTTTCGATTATTTATACTGATTATTGTTTCTAGCAATTTATGTATAGCACTTTTTATTGCCTGCTGCACAGTTTTTTAGTGTATTTTTATTGCTATTAACTAATCTGCACGGGTAACTGATTTGTTTGCAGTTAAAAAAGCATTCTGTAAAGTCTCACTGCTCCTTTATCTGTTTAAAAACTTTTTCATTTTGTGGCTTTCTGTAGTGCTTACTCTCTGTAGTATAATAGCTTTAGTATTCCCACCCACCCTACCTGTTGGTGTCTTGCTGTTATACTTGGTGGCTTTGCAATTGCCCGCCCCTACTGTAAATCTGATCTGCGACACTCCTCCCAGTCTAGTGTCATTAGCTCATTCTACCTAATACAGAGAGAGAACATTTGATAAGGCCTCCTTTTTCCCTTTCAAAAAAAATTAAATAAATACATTTTGCCTGAATCTCCTTGGTTCTGACTGTACTTCTCAAATATAGAGTATATTTTAGAGCATTTATTATAACTGTAATTGTCTTAATATTGCTACAACTCAAGTGCTCTAGGTTGCACTGCATCTGAAGTGTTTGTGTTTTAGCTGCTTTTCTGTATATATAGACTTCTCTGTATATGTAGACTAGCTACTTATTCTGCTGTGTTACTGCCTCTTAAATCGTTTTTCAGTTGTGCACTTGCCTTGCTTCATTTAAAAAGTTTTAAATTGCTAATTTTGTAGAGTTTTACTATATTGTTTGCTCGTTTCCCACCTTTTCTAGCCAGTCCATATCCCAGGCTTTGCTTGTCTCAGGACTTTTTCTGTGCTCAGAGCTATCCAGACCTTGCTGTGGTAGTGAGAAGTCCTACTGCTTACCAGTGGGACTGGTGAGCATTGTACTGCCTATCTAAAGCTGGAGGAGTGGTTTCCAGCTCTGAAATTCTAATTTTGTTAGCCTTTTTGAACTGATTTCTATCCCTTTCGACTTTCTGGCTTAAAAACGCGTGTGTTTGCACATTTTTCACATCGTGCAGCACTGCAAGGCCACAGTTAAACTATTCCAGGTGCCAGAAGGTCTGCTCTTCAAATTTTCCCTTAGAACTAGCTGGTTTCTCAGTAGTAGCACTAAAATCTGAACCCCTGTGACTAGCACTTGCTCTAGAACCTGCTGGAAAGCACTAGGAAGCTTGAAACTGATTCAAGCACTCGGCTCTCCTTGTCAATAAGGAGAAATTAATTATAGGCACTAAACAGCCTATAATTGCAAAGTACCTTGCAAAGGTAAGGGAAAACAGCTCTTAAAGTTTACAAAAAAGCACTAGGAAGCCTGAAATTGATTCAAGCACTCGGCTCTCCTGGTCTATAAGGAGAAATTAATCATAGGCACTAAACAGCCTATAATTGCAGAGTACCTTGCAAAGGTAAGAGAAAACGGCTCTTAAACTTAAAGCACCTAAACAGGCATGTCCAAGGGTCAGCTTCCAGTGATTTCTCCTGTCCACCTGGTGAATCTTGGCATACTGGGGCAGTGCGGCAGCTGCCTCATGTACACAGACAGTCCTCTCCTCCTACCACCCAACACTACAACCTGCGAGAGATGCACTTGCATAGCCAAACTGGAAGCCAAGCTCTCTCTCCGGCCAAGATTGTGCTAGACAGTCAAGAGGAAAAGGTTAACACCTGCATTACACCTCAAGCAACTCATAGCCCTTCAAAACCCACACCATCAACACCCACACATAGCAACACTAAACCCACATATGCGGAGGCCCTTAACATTAACCTGCCCAAGCAACAAGGACCTCTGAATCCGAAACGCAAACAAACACCAGTCACAACCAAAGTGACACATAGCTCACAACACCAGTGTGCCACCCAACAACAGCCCCTAAGGCAAGACAATGTACCCAACACTTTAGTCATAGGTGACTCTATAGTCAGGCACACTGATGTCCCACTCACCAGGCTGAACAAGGAGAACATTACAGTCAGCTGCCTGTCAGGTGCCAAGATCCGCCACATAACACATGCACTCAAGTCACTCCACAACAAGTACAAATACGACTCTGTCACTGTCCATGCTGGAGTGAATGACTTGAGACGTACCTCCTTGGACTACATGAAAAGAGACATGGAAGAGCTCTGCAATCATGTGACCCAGGCAGGTATGACCCTATCCCCGAGTATCATCCTGCCTTCACCCAGAATGATACCACAGTATAAGGACATAATGATTGACTTCAACAATTGGCTGAGTTTCTGATGTCATTCAAAGGGGATCCAGTATTTGTCTGCCTGGGAAGACATGATCGACAAACCAGGATGCTTTGCCAGAGATGGCCTGCACCTGTCACCCCTGGGATTCAGCTTACTGGCTAAAGCTCTTGCTACCCCTATAGTTCCTTTTTAGGCAAGGTTCAAAGGATAAAACCACCACCGTAACAGATACAAGCATGCAAAATCTGAAGGTAATGCTACTCAATGCTAGAAGTCTAAACCTCAAAATGCACTCTCTCAAGGCACTGCTAAAAATGGAGAACATCGATATCTGTGCAGTAACTGCGACCTGGTTCAAGGCTCCAGAGAGCACCCCTGCAATACCAGGCTACAATTCTTACCACACTTTTTTCGGCCACAAAACCAAGACCAAAACACTAAAGGTGGAGGATTGTCCATATTCACCAAGGATATTCACACCTCCAGGCTAGTTGCCCAACAAAATGCATCTGAAATTCACCAGGTGCAACTCACACTAGGTAAGACTACAATCCAAATTGTAGCTTGCTACAGATCCCCCACCATGCCCCAAGATTCTCACTACACCTTTCTAAACATACTGGAAAATATTAAGATACAACCAAACACCCTAATAGTGGGTGATTTCAACTACCCTGCCATTAATTGGGAAAACTACTCTGGTACCAACTCCTTTTCCCAATGGTTCTTGGAATTCATAAATTCCAACGCCCTGGATCAACTAATCCATTGTCCTACCAGGGGAACCAATATCCTAGACCTGGTCATTACCAACATGGGAGGTAGATGCTCCACACCAGTGGTCACCCCCTCGTTGGTCAGGTCTGACCATAAGCAAATCACCTTTGACATCCACATCCCACCCCCACCCCCCAGTAAGGAAACCTCCTTAAAAAACTTCTCCAAAGCCAACTTCATGCTACAGAATTGACAAACTTCACAACACCCACGCAGACGGGATCTGGAAGTTCGACTGCAGAATCCTACACTAAGGCACTGTATGAGCACATCCACTCGTGCATGAATCGTGCCATCCCAAATAGAACCAAGATGCTCTTCTCCAGTAAAGGAAGCCAATGGTCCCCTGCTATAAACAAACTATAAAAGAGAAGGAAGAAACTGTTGCAGAAAAGAGGAAAATCCCAGGATGCAAAAAACTCCCTCACCAGCCTCAGTAAGAAGCTGAGATCCCTCATAAAATCCTCAAAAGCTAGTTACGAAAATAAAATTGCCAAAGATTCCAAAGACAACCACAAGGCATTCTATAGTTATGTCAAGAATCTCAATGGCAATGCTCAGATCTGCTCTGAGCTACAACAGAATGGCATTAAATATACTGATCCCAAGGATATTGCCAATATCCTGGCAGATCGATTTAGTGCCAACTTCACCCCCATCTCTCCCCCCTAAAGGGCCCATCTCAATACCAAATAGATTACCAAATTCTGATAATCACGGCCACACAGGTAGAAACCGCACTCTCCAAAGCTAAGAATACAGCATCCATGGGACCAGATGACATCCCAGGCTGTGTACTACATGAACTACAAAATGAACTGGCACCTCACCTAAGTGTCATGTTTAATCATAGCCTCACCTCAGGCTTCGTGCCCACTGAGTGGCGCATAGCTACAGTTATCCCGCTCCACAAGGGAGGATCCGCCTTGGATCCCGGGAACTGCTGTCCCATCAGTCTGACAAGCCTAATCTGCAAGGGCATGAAACGCATTGTCATGGAACTTATAAACAAAGACATTGGCAACCTTCAAACACTGGACCCCACCCAGTTTGGGTTTGTGAAGGGCCGATCTTGTCTCCTGAATCTGATTGACTTCTTCAAATCAGTCTCCAGAGCTATGGACGAGGGTAAGGTGGTCCACACAGCCTCTCTGGACCTCGCCAAGGCCTTTTGACACCATCCCTCACTCCTCTGGAATCATAGATAAACTTACTAAGCTGGGCATTAATCCCTACGTCACTTGATGGGTTGCCAACTGGCTTACTGACAGAACCCAGACTGTAAAAGTAGCCAACTCCAAATCCAGCTCCAGACAAGTGACAACTGGAGTACCTCAGGGTTCAGTCCTGGGACCACTCTTGTTTGGCATCTACTTCTCTGAAGTACAGGCCAACACTAAGGGACTCTGGCTAACAAAGTTTGCAGATGACTGCAAACTGGGAGCCATTATTGAATCCCCAAATGATGTGGATATTCTACAAAAAGGCCTTACAGAAACAGATGCCTGGTGCCAGAGCCATGGGCTCAAGCTTAATGCCAAGAAATGTATAGTTAATGCCAAGAAATGTATAGTTATCCCCTTTGGAAAGAAACATGTACCCATGAATTACCACATAGGTGGCAGGACGCTAAACATCGAAAGTGTGATGAGAGACTTAGGGACACAGGTGGACAGTGGTATCACTTTCGATAACCACATCGCCACAACAGTCAGGAAATCCTTCTATGTGGCACACCTCATCACTAAGGGTTTTTCATCCAGAAAAAAGGAGGTCATTGTCCCACTGTACTCATCCCTCATTAGACCCATTATAGAGTATAGTGCCCCATTTGGTATGTACCTCACAAGACATCTGCAACAGATGGAAAGGCCACAGAAGTACCTCACTAAAAGAATCACAGGCCTAAAGCAGATGCCATATGCTGACAGTCTAAAAAAAACTCCAGCTATACTCTGTGGCATATCGTCTACTCAGAGGCGATCTCTGCTTAACATACAAGGCCATGTCGAACCCTGAGCTGTTGGACATGCTCCACTTAAAGAAATCCCAACCCTCAGAGCCACACACTCCAGGGATCTAAACCTTGTCATCACAATGAACAAAACATGCTGGAGGGATAGGTTCCTGACCCAAAGACTCCCCATACCCTGGAATAGACTGCCCATACATGTCAAGCAGAGCGCCTCATTGGCCCTCTTGAAAAGGAACCTTGATTGGATGGGAGATAGGAAATTCACCCCGGGGATCATGTCAGTCGCCCTGCTAGACAGGGGCCCAGAGAAGTAAATATTGTGGGAAAAAATATCCAGGGAATTGTTATGGCTAGGCTTGCATAGGCCCTGGGGCCGATAGCCTAGTGCCAACCTATGAACCTAAACTAACCACAAACGAATCCATTTCAAAATTAGAAGTACTTACCACTTCTTCCTGTGGTAGTTCCTTTTCCCCGTGAAGCTTTTTGGCTTTGCTCCCTGCTTTTGGTAAATTTCTTCACTTGCCACCTGTTTTTTAGCATTCTGAGCTTGTTTAGCCTGAATTCTTTCATATCTCCTCAGTTCATTCTGTCCTGCAGACTGCAGTCCTTCTGAGGATGGATTTATAACTTCTGCTTTTGTTCAATCTTGGAAAGTTAACAACTTTGACCTGAACAAAAGGAAGGGAGGCTCCTGTCCAAATATTGGTTGTAAAGTGCAGACTATAGGTGAGCAATTACAGACTTTTGAAACAAATCTGCTCTCCTTTAAAAGACTGCAGTTGGAAAACTCATACTTGCGTGAAAATCTTAAACCTAAGCAAGTTCCCCAATGGGGTACAGAAAGGGACAGAGTATCATAAAGCTTTAACAGATGAGGTTATCAGAGCCGGTATGGATCTTATGGTCAGGCAAAATGATTCTACGTTAGAAATGTATATTCCATTTAGCTGAGAAGGAGCTAGGTGATGTGGTAGTTCTAATCATTTTAATTCTCCGTGTTATGCAGTGGTCTGAGTGGCCTATCAGTTTTTGTGATTTTTGTGGACTGCTGCTTCTTTCTACAAACGGGGGGGGGGGGGCATCCTCCCCCTGGGCCTGGCCTAGCTCCATTGTAGAAATGTTTGTGTCTTGAGGTTTCTACACTGTCATTTTTCCAGTCTTTGTACCAGCACACCTACCAGGATTGGGCACTTTTTATCCTAGATCTTGTGCACATTTATTTTTTTAAACTTACTTCTGTCCATGATATATGCTATACAAAATACAATCTGTATATCAATGTCATTTTGGTGAAATTTAGTGAAAAACAGGGTCCACCCTGTGAAGATAATCACCAAGACTTCAGGATTAATTTAGTTCCAGTAATACTACTCTCTTTTGACTGCTGGCTTATCTCTCCATTCAGACCAAAATGTTATTGGCTATGATGGCAAAGACTTTTATGGACTACTGGTTCCTAGTTGCCATTTTAAGAGGTTTCATAGCAGAAGCTGTGCCTTGAGTTTTGCTGTGGTTTCAGGTCTCAGAAATAATTAATTAGAAGAAGTCATTTGTGGTGTCAGTGCCAAGGATTACCTTCATTGGTTTTGAGCTCAACATACTACTGTTGTAGTCCTTTCTTTCTAAGGGGAGAGAGCCCAATAAGTCTTGGTTTGGCATCCTGGGTGAGGACACAGAGTTCAGTGGGGACTTTCACTTCTCCGTGCCTTCTTGCTGTGACAGTAATTACTCTTTTTATAGCCCCCCCCCCCCAGCTTACCTTCACATGTTCCAGTGGGCAATGAAGTGCCATTGATTGCAGAACTGACATGTTCTCTTAGATCCTCCTAGCGGTGTTTGTTCCTTATAGAAAAACATATTGGTGAAAGGTTTCCACCAGTCTGAACAAAGTAGTTATGTCGTATGAATGAAGCATTGATTTGGGGTTCAAGAACTTATGTAGGGTCCTCCTTGGTGCAGGGCAAGTAGAGTGCCTGTGTGCAGGTGCTTTATGTAAATCTATTAAAGCTAAAAGTATTGTAGCTCCATGTACAGATGCATTACATAACCTCTTCATGCTACAAGTGTCTAGCCTCTTGAGAGAAAGTTAAAACCAGAATCACTAAAGGTGAAGCAAGAGAATTAGTTAGTGGCAAGGTGCCTAAAGTCAGCATCTGTTGTACTTGTCCTCCATTAAATTCGTTTCAGCTATCTGCCACTCATTGCTGCCATCTGTTTAATCAGTAGCCCCATGCAGCACAATTATTTTATTTCTTCTAGTGTGAGATAAAAAAAATCAGTAATACTAATAAGTGTGTATATTAGACAGGATAGAAAAAAGTCAACCCTGTCAGAAAGCCTGAATTATATGCATGTATGTGTATTTTTATAGATATTTATTTTTCATAAGCAGTAGGTAAGATATTAGTGAATTCTCTTGTTTTTCCATTTTTTGATTATGATTTTCCTAGTGTTTGCCAGCAAACTGTAATAAAGGTCTTGGAGACCTAATTACTCAGACAAGTCTTGGAGACCTAACAAACTCAAACTGCTCCATATCTGTAAGTCTAACTCCTTGCGCTTTACTCAATCAAAAGGCCTAAATTTAATATGTGACATTAACAAAACCTGCTGGAGAGAGAGGTTTGTCTCCAAGAGGCTGCCCTGTCATAAGAATAGACTCCCCATACACGTCAAACACTGACCCTCTTCAAGTGCAACCTTGTTGAGTGAATGGGAAACCACAACGTTGTCTAAGGGGTTCCACCTGTGTTCCTCACTGACAGGGGTGACAGGTGCTGATCGAGGTTTCTTTTTTGGGGATAAACTCTTAGCTAGGCTTGTAAGGGCCCCAGGTCCATTAGCCTAGGAACCTCCTATGGTCTTATAAGAAATTGTCTGCTGCATTGAATATGCTAAATGGTAATGTAAGCAAAGACGTTTTATTTGAACAGTATGAGACAAATTATGTGAGCATTTTTCACAAAATAGACAAGATTTGTGATCGTATTCTGGACAGAAAGATAAAAACGTTTCAGAGAGATTTGGCAGCTTTCTCTGAAGGGAGTGCCTACCCAGACCCAGCTAAGAGATTTCAAGGCTAGGATGTCATGGTAATGGCCAACTGGGCGGTACTGTGGAGGAACAGAAGTAGAAGTTATAAAGAAGGATTGCAGTCTGCAGGACAGAATGAACTGAGGAGATCTGAAAGAATTGAGGATAAACAAGTTCAGAATGCTAAAAAAACAGATGGCAAGTGAAGAAATTTACCAAAAGCAAGGAGCAAAGCCAAAAAACTTCATGGGAAAAAGGAACTACCACAGGAAGAAGTGGTAAGCACTTCTAATTTTGAAGTGGATTTGTTTGCGGTTAATTCAGTGAGTTTTTCTGTTGTCAGTAATAAATCTGTGGAGTTTTATCTGGACATACGCTGTTTCTTCCACATTTCTGGTGTGGTTATTGGTTGGACTCTTGTTTGATTTTTTTCACTATAACTGATTGATATGATTCCACTAGGGTGCCTTGTCTTTTGAGTTTGTCTTATTCTTAATATGAGTGGGCACAGCTCATTCTATACAGCTATTGATATGGCTGTACAGGAATTTTGTATGTAGCTCATCATATGCTGTGGGGTTTACTTGGATTGCAGGTGCTTGGAATTTAGCCAAAGTATTGCTTAATAGTGAAAGGTTAGCTTTGGAATAGTTCCTAAAGGTTTTTTTTTTTTTTTTGCTAGTTCCCCAAATTTAACTTTTATTTCAAGCAGTACTGGCTTGTGGTCAGATCTGACAAGTGAGGACATTACATTGGGTGAGGAACATTGCTCCCCATGTTTGTGAGTGGAAGGTGAAGGATGTTTGCAACCCTGGTTGGAGAATGGACCAACTCTTCCAGGATGTTGGTATTAATGAAGTTTAGGGATTTCTCAGCTTATGCATAAGAAGAGCTGTAGGATTCAATCCATACAGGGGTAGTTGGGATCCCTCATGAAGACTGGATTGAGTGAACAGTGAAGGACTGTAGTACATTGAGATAGGTAGTATGGGTTTCCTGGGGCATGGAGGGGGACGTATAGGTTGCAAAGATATGGTACAAGACTCTGTTTGTGGTGAGTTGTGCATGTATGAGTTCCAGTGGGTCATACATTGTAACTAGTCTGGATGTGGGGTTGTTTTTAATGTAGACAGATATTCTTCCACCTTTAGTTCCCTCCTATGCAGTTACTGGTCTGAGTTTGAAAGGAATTTGAAAGGAATTTTAACTTTGCACTGCTGGAGTACTCTCCATGAATTTAAATCATGTTTCTGTTACTACACAGATGGCTACACTCCTGAGGGAGAGGAAGGTGTGCAGAGAGTGGAGTTTCTTGTTAAGCCTTTTAGCATTGAGCAGTGCTGCCTTCAGATATTCCTTCATAGGTTCAGTTAAGTCGGGAGGTTTATCAGTTTGGCATTGCCTAAAAAATGTACTATGGGGGTGGAAAAGGTCTTTGCCAAAATCCAAAAGCATAAAGGGGATAAGTGCAGACCATCCCTGGTAAAGCAGTGTGGTCTGTCAACCATGTTCTCCCAGGCTGTGAAATATTGTACCCATTGGATTGACATCAGAAGCTAAGCCAGTTGTTAAAATCGATCATTTTCTGTTGGTAACCTGGCATCATCCTTTGTAACGTTACTATGCTGCTCAGTGCTAGGCTCATACCTGCCTGAGACACATAATCAGTGAGCTTGGTCATGTCTTGTTTCATGTAGTCAAGGGAGGTATATCTCTGGTCATTAGTACCCACATGGAATGTGACAGTCATACTAGTACCTGTGGTTCAGTGACCTGACTGCCTGTGTGACTTGATGGATTCTAGCCCCGGAAAGGCAGCTAACCATGAATGTTTGCTTACTCATTATGGTGAGGGGGACATCGGTGTGCCTCACTATAGAATCACCAAATGACCAGGAAATGTGGTTGTTGACTGGATTGCCTTAAGTGCTTGGCAGTAGAGGCATTGGTTACAGTGTTACTATCTATAGCTGTGGGTGGTGTTTTAACACTGTTTATGTGATAGTTGAGGACCCTTTGTATTGATTTTGCTGTGCAGGTCTTAGTGTTTTAGGAAGGTTACCTGTAAGTGCTTCAGCATAAGTAGTTTTATGTGTATGGTCTTTACCCTGTGCAGTAGGCATGGTGCAAGTGTTGCTGACAATCTCTGTAGGATTAGTTTTGGTTGTATGAGAGAGTTTTGCCTCCATCATTAAAGTGTATTTATATCTCTTGAATACTGTATCTGTTTATTAAGAATAAGTGGATTGTCAATGTACATGAGACAATTGCTACAATGCTTCTGAATACCCATCTCAACCAGATTGGCCACAGAGAGAGTTGGGTAGTTCATATCCATGGCTGCTGATCTACTAGGAAGGAGTGTAGAAAATTTAAAAATAATGACTAGGACAGTAACACAAGGAATTGATGAGCAATGCTCAGCTATGCACAGACTAGCTGTTCTAGTAGTTAAAGAATTTGTCTAAATAGTAAGGGTATTTCAAGGGAAACATACACTGAGAGATTGTCCTCTACACAGATTACAAGGGGGAAATACGCTGTGAGGTAGAGGCATCTATATAGACCACTGGTGGGTGCTGCTGCATGGATAGCAGGAGTTCTAACTAAAGACTGTAAAAAAGGTCAAATGTTCAGATATTCAACACAGAAATACTCAGTTAATGCATCTGTGACAAAACAATGTGAAAAACAAGTGTCAAAAGAATGGATATGGATAGTTGTGTAAATCTTAGCTTGCTTGTAGGTCATCAGCCATGCATTGTGCAACTGCAATGCTTAAACAGCAGAAGAGATTCAATAAAAAAACACAAACAAATCAAAAATAACACACTCTTCTTTTCTTTACACAAATCTGGGCCAGAAAATGACTCTGGTCCCCTCTATTCTCACTGTTTTATTTATTTTACATTTGTTGACCGGGATAGTCCGACTGGATACATGTCCATTTTCAGTGGAGGCCCGGGGGAGAAAATCTCCAAACACAACATACAGAAAAAATAATACAGGAAAAATCAAAATATTAATACATGTTGCAAACAGCTTACAGACTCTGTTCAGTCAAACAAGTTATACATTCGATCATTATTAAACTTATATAAGTATCTAAACTAACAAATCTGAAGTAGTTAACTTCATTTGATCATCAACCTGTGGGTTTCGGATCCGATACAGATCCGAGCCGGCAGCTTCCCAAGCTAAAGATCCGAGCTCCAAGCTACTCCCTCTTACCCATACTACACTGCAACCTCCTTCCAATCCTCAGATCGAGTTTGCCACCCACAGCGTGACACACATCAACTCAAGAGACATAACCTGACCTGAATACATAAACTAGGCTCACGAGACCCAGGACAATGAGCCCAAAAACAGACATAAACCACCAAGGTCAGGGGGAAGGAGGGAGGGAAGATTGCTGACAAATGAAGTCTTAACTACTCAGATGGAACATTATGGTGAGTACATAACTTCTTTATCTGAAGTAGTTAACTTAATTTGATCATCAACCTGTGGGACAGAGTCCCCAGCTACCAAAAATCTTGGGAGGCCCTTAAGGAAGGATATTCTGGAGCACTGCAGAACCAAAAGAAGCCCTTCCTCTAGACACCATGTCCAACTTATAATGAGTAATAAAAGTGTGAGGAAGCCCAGGTAGCCGCTGAACAAATGTCATCCTGGGAAACTCTGGACCAAAATGCAGCAGAAGCAGCCATAGAACGAGTAGAGTGAGCATGAACCCTGTCTGGTTCTGGTAATCCACGTTCCTTGTATGCCTGTAAAATACAAAGAGAGATCCATCTAGCAAGAGTCACCTTTGAAACTGGTTTCCCCAAAAAGGGTTTGGCAAAGGAAACAAAAAGCTGATCAGATGTACGGAAGGGTTTAGACCTATGTAAGTAAAAGCATAACCGTCTGTGAACATCCAGCAAATGAAGTTTGTATTCCCCTTTATTTTGAAAGTTAGGGAAGAATACTGGGAGATTAATAGACTGATTGATGTTTGACTCTGAAGCAACTTTAGGAAGGAAAGAAGGGTTAGTCCTGAGAGTCACCCTATCCTTATGAAAAACTATGTACGGGGGTTTCATAAGGCTTGAAGCTCCGACACTCTTCTAGCTGAAGTGATAGCCACCAGGAAAGCTGCCTTCCATGACAAAAATTTCAAATCAACTGATCCTGCGGGTTCGAATAGAGGCGCAACTAAGGCCTGAAGAACCAAGGTCAAATCCCACAGAGGAGGATGATGCTTAATAGGAGGTCACAGTAAAAAAGTACCTTTGATAAAGGTCTTACAAAGTCTAGCAGCAGCTAGAGAACATGAATTTTTTTAATTAAGTGCAGGCGTATTTTCAGGTTGGTTGAGTACTTTATATATGCCAATATAAACTGGTTGTATTGAAGTAGGCTAGGTAATTCAAGCCACCCTAGAAGATGTAGGTTGTGACAGTGGTGTGCCCTAAATGCCATGCCTGTGGCAAATCTAGCAATGTGGTTATAACATCTAGAGAGCTTGCTAAGGTTGGAATTGTTCAGATTGGTGAAAAAAGGGGAGGCATAGAGAAGGGTAGAGAGTAGATGGGAATGGGCAATAGCAGTTCTAGCAAGTGGAGTAAGAAAAGGTTTAATCATATAAAGGGAGCCACGTTTTTTATTAATGGTTTTGATAGTGTGGTTGACATGCATATCAAATTAAAGGTTATTATCTACTATAACACCTAAGAGTTTAGTTTGGGCTTCTGGGGAGATAATGGTACCATTATTAGATTTAATGGTAAAGAATAGTGATGATGACCTACGAGTGGGGGAAAAGGTAGCAGCTTTGTTTTGTTATGGTTGAAGATCAGATGATGATTAGAGGGCCAGTTTTCAACAGTGTTAAACATATTCTGGGACAATGTCATTAGTTTTGTCTGGGAGGTGGCTGAGCAGATTAAAGTGGAGTCATCTGCATATTGAATGCAGGTTGCATCTGGGATGACAGAGTGGAGGTCATTAATAAAGATAGAGAAAAGAAGGGATCCTAATATAGAGCTCTGGGGACTCCTAGGGTGATGGGTAGAAGGGAGGATAGTTTGCCTTGCCATAAGAAGGCCTGTTGTCTACCACAGAGGTAGGATTGAAACCATTGGAGAGAGTGGTTATCTAAGGAAAAGGCCTTCAAAGTATGGATGAGTTTTTTGGTGGTTAAACATAACGAAGGCCTTGGAGAGATCAATAAAGAGGGCTGAGGTTAGTTTGTTATTATTTTGTTTATGGTTTATGACATCAGAGAAGGAGAGGAGGGCTGAGATAGTATTATGGAATAGCCTAAAGCCATGCTGAGAGCTAGCCTAAAGCCATGCTGAGAGCTAGCCAACAGATTGTTCTGGATAAGATAGTGCAGAAGTTGTTTATGGATGCACTTCTCCATAATTTTAGCCAGTGGTGACAGAATAGCTGTGGATCTGAAGTTTGACAGTTCAGTGGAGCTACCTCCTTTATGGAGTGGTATAACATGGGATATTTTCCATATGGAGTGGATGGTAGCTTCAGATACGGTTCTATTAATTAAGATGGAGATGGGGTATGCTATGGCATCTGCAGCTTTTTGTAGATACTCTGCAAGGAGAGGAGATCAGCAGATAGGGTGGTTAGCTTTAATTTCTTAATTAGGGCACGGATAAGTGATATAGGTACTGGTTGAAAGCTAAAGGAGATTTGAGGAGGAGATACTGGGTATAGCGGCAGTAGAGTTAGAGCAACTGGGAGTTAGCTGACTACCTAGGGACTGGATAGTCTCTGTGAAGAAACTATTAAATGTGTTGGCAACATCCTTTGGGGTTTTATGGTTGGAAGATGAAGGGGTTGGAGTGGTGGTTTGACCTGGGTGAAGAAGTTTTATTCCTGCCCAGAATTTTTGAGGTTTGATGCTTCTGTTGAAGATGGCAGTAAAAATATTTTTGTCTAACGTAACAGATTTCTTTGTGTCATTCCTTAATTGCAGATATCTTAGTTGATCTAAAGGTGAACCAAGGGAGTTCTAAATAAAGACTGTAAAAAAGTCAAAAAGTGCAGCTACTTGAAACACGCAATTAATGCAGCTATGACAAAAACAATGTGAAAAACAAATGCTGAAACAGTGGGTATGATAATGCAAGTCTTGGCTTTTGTAGAGTTCAGCAGAAACCAGCAACACTCTTCTTAAGTAGCATG
This sequence comes from Protopterus annectens, assembly GCF_019279795.1. Classification (NCBI taxonomy): domain Eukaryota; kingdom Metazoa; phylum Chordata; order Ceratodontiformes; family Protopteridae; genus Protopterus; species Protopterus annectens. Next base: position 194,952,594 of record NC_056740.1, read on the forward strand.
GTTGCCAAATGCTTCTGAGCGTGTAGATTATGAGCAAAGTGTTGTGCAACTGTGATGCTTAAATAGCGGTGGAGATTTGATTAAAAAATACAAACAAGGCCCCATGGCCAAAGTGTTGTGCAACTGTGATGCTTAAATAGCGGTGGAGATTTGATTAAAAAATACAAACAAGGCCCCATGGCCAATCAAAAACCTTTCTTTCCTTTACACAATCCCAGGTCAGAAAATTATTCTGGTCCCCTCTACTCTCACTAAAGTGGAACCAAGGCAGTTCTAACTAAAGACTGTAGAAAAGGTAAAAAAGTGTAAAATAACTGGTTTTGAGCCAAAGTGCTTAAACCAGAACAAAGACACTTATAATAACAGACACAATAAGCTTTCCTCAGCAATTCTCACCTCAGAAGTGAGGAAACTACCCTCTCCTTCCACAAGAATGTAGACCACAAACCTTCTTAATGTAAAATAAAGTCTAAGTGCTTAAACCAGAACAAAGCCACTTTTAAAATAAACACAGTAAGCCTTCAGCCAGCAATTCCCAGCTCAGAAGCATATAAGTTACCTCTCCTGCCTCAACAGTGTAGATTACAAACCTTCCTAATGTAATATAACTAGCTAGAGCCCAAGTGCTTAAATCATAACTAAGAGGCTTAGAATAATAGTTAATCAGACTACTAACAGGCAGTAATAAATGTAGCAGATTAAATCAGACTACTAACAGGCAGTAATAAATGTAGCAGATTAAATGCAACTGAACATTTTAAGAATGTGCCCTAAAAAGATAAGTTAAGAAAAAGCACAAAACCGTAAAAGCAGCTGAATAAGTTGCAGTTATTTTTTTAGTAGGTGAGAAGGCAAGAAACAGAAGATCATTCAAGTTTAAGTGACTAAGGTGGTGGGAGGTTCCCAGTTGTTCGCTCAGTAGAATGAGTTGATGAGATGAGATTGGAAGGAGTGTCCAAAGTCAGATTTATAGTAGGCGTGGGCTGCTCAAAACCCACCAAGTTTAAAAGCACAACAGGAGTAGGGCATGTGGGTGGAAACAGCAAGTCCCACAGCACTACAGATAAAGATGCCACTTAATACTTGTTAACTGAGGAATGCTATTTCTCAGCTTCTTCTACTAATTAGCTAGATTTTATTTACTGTCTGCAAAATAATTATTTTCTAACTGACCCTAGCCAAGACCTTTTAAAACTCAAAAAAAAAAAACTAAAACAAAACAAAATGCAATACAAGAGTAAAGATAAAAAATGGAAGCAACCAAACCTGAAAGGAATAACTCCAATCCAAAAATCAAATGCAGACGGAGATCAGCAATATTTAGGCAGACAAAGCAAGCTTCACACCACTACAGTTAAAGATGTCATTAAATACTTGAAATTAACAGAGGAATGCTATTGATTTTTATTCCTTCAGTTTTTCATTTATTTTAAATACCTCTGAATGCAGTTGATTTATTTTCCTCTAAATTACTGTAAGCCACCTCCTGTACCAAAGCTGAAACCTAAGCTGCTTTTGCTGAACAGCTGAAAGAGTGTTCGCCACCAGAGCTCTTTCTTCTCCTTTTATAGGTTCATAGGTAGGTACTAGGCTATCGGCCCTAGGGCCCATACAAGCCTAGCCAAAAAATGTACCCTGGCTTTCGCCACTCAAGAAAATTATTTTCCTGTGCCCCTGTGGAGCAGAGCCACAGAAGTGATCCCTGGGGTGAATTTCCCATTTCCCATCCAATCAAGATTTTTCTTGAAGAGTGCTAATGAGGAGCTCTGTTTGACATAGATAGGTAGTCTGTTCCAGAGTATGGGAAGTCTCTGGGACAGGAATCTATCCCTTCAGCATGTTCTGTTTATTGTGGTGACGAGGTTTAGGTCCCCAGAGCGTGTAGCTCTGAAGGATTGGGATTTCTTTAAGTGGAGCATGTCCAACAGCTCTGGGTTTGACATAGCTTTGTATGTTAGGCAGAGATCGCCCCTGAGTAGGCGATATGCGATGGAGTAAAGCTGTAGTTTTTTTAGACTGTCTGCATAGGGCATCTGTTTGAGACCAGTAATCCTCTTTGTGAGGTATTTCTGTGGTCTTTCCAGTTGTTGTAGATGTGAGGTACATACCAAAAGGGGCGTTGTACTCTATAATGGGTCTAATGAGTGATGAGTAGAGGGGAACAATTACCTCTTTTTTTCTGGATGAGAATCCTTTTGTAATGAGATGAGCCACGTAGGACTGTGGCAATGTGATTATCAAAGGAGAGACTACTGTCCACCTGTGTCCCAAGGTCTCATCACATTTTCGGCATTAAGTAGACTACCAGCTATGTGGTAGTTCATGGGTACAGAGTTTTTACCAAAGGGGATGACAATACACTTTTTGGCATTGAGCTTCAGGCCATGGCTTTGACACCAGGTATCTGTCTCAGTGAGGCCCTTTTGTAGTTTGTCCACATCATTAGGAGTTTCAATTATGGCTCCTAGTTTGCAGTCATCTGCAAACTTTGTTAGCCAAAGACCTTCTGTGCTGGCCTGCACTTCAGAGAAGTAGATACCAAACAGGAGAGGACCCAGGACTGAACCCTGTGGTACTCCACTTGTCACTGGTCTGATGCCGGATTTAGAATCCGCTACTTTCACAGTGTGGGTTCTGTCCGTGAGCCAGTTGGCAACCCATCTTGTGACATTGGGATTTATACCTAGTTTAGTGAACTTATCTATAATTCCAGAATGGGGGATGGTGTCGAAAGCCTTGGCAAGATCTAGATAAGCTGTGTGAACCATTTTACCCTCTGGCTTTGGTGACTGCTTCAAAGAAGTCAATCAGGTTTAGGAGACATGATCTGCCTTTTACAAATCCAAACTGGGTAGGGTCTAGAGTTTGGAGATTACCAATGTCTTTGTTTATGAGTTCCACAATGATACGTTCCATGGCCTTGCAGACCAGGCTCATCAGGTTAATGTGGCAGTTGTTCCCGGGGTCCGTAGTGGCTCCCCCTTTGTGGAGTGGGATAACCATCGCGGTGCACCATTCAGTGGGTACAAAGCCTGAAGTGAGGCTATGATTGAACATGGTACTTGGGTAGGGTGCCAGTTCATTCTGTAGTTCGTGTTTGTAGTTGATGTTCTCTTATTTTCTCTGTTTCTTCTTTGCTGACATCCAAGCAGTATAGTGAACACTCAGTAACTGAATTTTACCTGAATTGTCAGTTTCCATCTGCTTTTTTACTTCTGTGTGTTTTTTCACACTGGTAGAGATTTGATTTACCTGCTCTTCCGAGTGCAGCCATCTCGGAATCCTCCATAACATAAAAGTGTTGATATAAGTATTGCACACTACAACTGAAAAAGTGTTTGATAACTTTTGTTGTTTAGTATACGAGTACTGTAAATATACATGAAATGTTTATTGTTGTTTATTTGTCACATTTTGTAGTTTTTAGAATTCATTTAAAAGCCTTTGTTTCAAATTAGTTTTCTTGCTTTTCTATCAATACCTGACAGAGGCAACCACGACTATACTATTGAGAGGGTCAAAAGGTGGACAGTGAAGCCCCAAAGTCTTGAACCTGAACAGGATATCCTTTTTGACTTGTCATTGTTTAAAGCAAAGCAACAGGTAAATATCTTAATGCCTGACTGAATCATCTGCTTAATCTATAGGATTTCATTAATATTAGTTTTGATGGGAATTTCATTGTTAGGTGTTTTTTCATCATATTCAGCTGAACTGATTAATTTGTTAGCAGATAATTTATTTTATTAGAAATACACAGGCCATATATTATGATAATGTATTAATTTATATTTCTCTACCTGTCTCTTCTTCTTTATAATCACCAATTACAAATGATCCATCTTGCAGCCTAGTGTCCCCACGCAGGTGTTGGTGTCTGTGACTTTCGATACACTGCAGACAGGAGTCTAAAGAACCATATTACTCCTGTGTAATGTTGCTCTGTAAATAAGCATTGCAGTAAAGTAACTCACCAGCAGTGAGAATAAGTCTTTTAGAATCTCAACTTACATTTCAGCCACCATAGAGACTTATGATAGTCATTCTATCAAAAAGGATCATACTTCTTTTTTTCCAAGAAGTGATATGGGCCTATTTCAGTGGTGCTAAATGATAGACCATATTACAGGATAGCTAGATTTCTGTCTGGTGTTATGTGGCAGTAGATAAATGATCCACAGTTCTGCCATAATGGGCTCTGGTCATTGATCCTACTCCCATTTCACAGTCACTTTGGAGGCACACTGATATCCATTCTAAAGGCTCACGTCTTTGCTTGTGGAGGTACAGTGATATCCCATGCTACAAGTTTACCTCTCTACTTGAGAAGGTGCAGCAATATCCATGGTACAATTACACCTGTCTGGTTGTAGCCCCTGAATATCCACTATCACTTCCTGGCTATTAGAAGCTCCTTACAAGAACTCCATGAATTCTGTCTTTTGAGTGAGCCTGATTTTATTCATGTAAAGTGAGAAATGTCAGAGAACTCATTCTTCATCATCATCATAATAGATTTTTATTGTAGTTTTATTCTTTTCTATCTATATCTGCCTAGTATGCCTTATAAGGGTTGCTGTTATATTCCATATTGAAAACATGATATTTATAATTTCTGTTGGACTTCCACGTGATGAAGCCATTTTACATTGTTAATGTATTGCTGTTCATTCTCACTACAGCAAAAATAACAAAACATTACAAACTGGAAGAATATGGTATGATACAGTGGAGCTTTAGTCCCAGAAACACCCCTGTAAAGCATATGTATTTTTTCTGTTGGAATGTTAAGCCGGCAATTAAATAATCTGAGCATTTAAAAAAGCTTTTATAAGGAGATTTTTCTGATAGCAAAGACCTATGAGGAAAGTTTATAAAATACAGAAAATTAAGATGAGGTATGACATTGTTAGCAAAAAAGGGACAAAGCCCTGGCAAGCAATGTTTGACTTATTAACCTAGTGACTGCAGGAGCTAGCTGGAAGGGCTGGGAAATGCATGACGGTTGCTAGTGTGATCAAACTCTTGTATTACTGGCTCATTCTGCTTTACTGGGAAGCACGTGTGCAGCATGGGTGTGCACACCATTGTCCGGCAATAATGGACATCACAGTATTATTGGGATGTTAGGGTAAGAATACACCCTTTACATAGATGGTCCACATTTATTTTATTTTACCTTATTTATTTACACATTTATCGGACGTATTGGCTCTTGTGAATAACTATGCCATAGGACTGTTGCTGGGTCAGGGAATGACAGGAATGTCTCTCTCCTCATGAGTAAAGAATGGTGGAGGAGAGGCTAGAAGATGGTCAGGACCTTAAGGCAAGCATGAAAAAAGATGAGAGATAATATCAGTATTCATACAAAAACTCCTAATTACTACTCAAAAATATGTATGCTGATTAAACAGAACATCAGAGTGCTTGCTGTAAATTGAGCATTACCCAACTGGAGCAAGTCTGATTACCACAGCCACGTATTCTACAAAACAAAAACACAAGTTGCTTGCTCCTTGAAACCATCCATGTTGTGTGTTCATATTTTCTCCCTCTTATTCTATTGGTACTATTAGTTTCCAGAGTCTAACACTACTAATAAAACAAGAAGGTGAAGACACAAATGTATGGTAGGAAGAGTTTCATAAAATGAGCAGATTATGCATCTTCCATTTTACTTTTCAGTGATGTACTATGCAAAGGTAGATGCATGCCATGCACAGTGCATCAGTCATATGTCCTGTAGCCAAGACAAGACGTGGAAGGAAACTAAAGCTCCATTATGTAATGTAAAATGTCAGTAATGTTATTGTATAGTAGCAATAATTCACTCCTTTGCAGGGGTAATGCAGGATTTAGCTGCCGCTGGCTTTATTTTATTATTCAGACTTTGCCCTTGTGATCAAACTACACCAACTATGGGTACATCCTGCATTATCCGTATTCCATCATGGATTATTGCTAAATGAGCTCACAAATGACAAGTTATTTATTAGAGTGACTGTTATGAAGATAAAGTGATAATGAGCTTAGAAACTATGATCTTCAGTTAGAGGATCATTACAAAGCTTTAAAATGATCTTTCTTTAGCGTATACTACCTGCAGAGAGACATTTGTTGTTATTTCAGATAATGTAAAATTCATTATTATACGTGGGATATGGGATATTTACTGGATATGGGACATTTCTTGTTTTTTTTTTTTTCACTTGTCAGACATCTCAGGCTTGTATTTTTTGCTTGTATTGTTCTGTGATCTACACGCTCCTAAGGATGATATTTATATTGTCTCATCCAGGAGGTCAGTCATAAAACAGTTCCTTTCCCTTTGCCTTTACATCAAGAAAGGAGTGCCATCTTGTGACTTTTCTTTTCATTCCCATATCAACCGTCATAAAATATAAACTAATTCCATTCTGGACACCTGACTTTGTGAGTAGCCTACATCTATAATATGAGGCTACCTTTTATATGTTTTTTGTAAAAACGTAGAAACAAACTTTAGAAAAACGGAAAGAATGCTCAGCAGTCAGGAAAGTCACAAAGCCTTAACGCAACTTTATTATAAACAGAAAATAAATAGCGTTTTCGCTACTGCACCAGTGTAGCTTCATCAGAGGCTAAAAACACAGAAAAAAGGCGCCAACTACAATTTATACTGTAGTCAGCCTCATTAACATCAGCTGTAGTACGTAGTACATCACTTCCTTAAAGTTAAATGGTATTTTTTAAAAAGATTATTTTTAAAACACATTCAATCATCATATATAAACAGTATATATCCTACACTACAAATAAATACATTTAAATAAAATTGATGTGTACCAATAAAAAATATATACATATATATGTGTAAAATACAAAAAACTATTTCACACTAAAATAAGACTTCTAATAAGGCAACCAAATATATGTTACCAATAAGGAACTTTTTGTGTGAAAATTATATACTGAATATTTCAAAATAATATTTCATCTCTATACTAGACCTAAAAGAAGAATCTAGTTTAATTCCTATTATAGTTTGTCAACGTAGAAAGGACCTATATTTCAGCACAGGGGCTATATTACAGCTCTCGTTTAAGCCTGGCATATTAAAGGCATCTAACTTAAGTTGACATTGTAATTCTAAAATCTCTAATAAAAGGGAAATAGGTCCTCCCCTGACAGACTTATGTTTACAATCAATACCCATAAACACAAAATTATGCCCATGATTAGATTCCACATGTTTTGCAAGTGCATTTTCATTTTTATTATTCCTAATGGCATATATGTGTTGATATATGCGCTCTCTGAATTTTCTATCAGTTTTTCCGACATAAAATGCCGGACAACATACACAGAGAGCAACATATATAACAGATTTGGTGTCACAATTTATTCTACAATTTATTAAGTATTTTTTGTGGCCTATACTAAACGAATTACCTGTCCGCAGGACATGGCACCAGTTACAGGAACCACAAGTGAAACACCCTTTTGTTCTTTGTAGAGCTTGACTGGGTGAATTTGATTGTAACAATTCCTTAATGTTGTTGCCTCTCCTAAACGTGATCCTTGGTTTAATACCAAGTTTCTCAACCAACAATGAATTATTGGTGATGAAATACCAATTCTTGACAATGATCTCTGATATTTCTTTTGAATTCAAGTTAAAAACAGTTGAAAAAGACAAAGTAAAATCACTTCTGGGTTGCTCAATCCCAATAACAGGGCTAAGTCCTGTACCTGTCACCTCAGTGAAAGTCCCTTGGTCTCCTGGATTTGTAGTTTTTTGATCGTGTATTAAGGGACAGATAGTACCATTCCGTCTTTTATTGGTAACTTCTAAAGTTAATTCTTCTATGAGTGAAAATGGGTAACCCCTATTCATGAAAAATTCAGTAAGTACAGTACATTCTTTTTCAAAATCTTTGAATTCACTACACATCCTGACTGCCCTGACTAATTGTCCTTTGATGATTGCTTTTTTTAGTTTAAAGGGGTGGGCACTTGTGTAGTGTAAGAATGAATTAATGTAAGTTTCCTTACGGTGAATAGATGAAATGAATCTAAGATTCCTTATGTCCTTTTTAAGTTTAACATCCAAATAATCTATCTCACAGGTGTCGAATTTGGAAGTAAACTTGAGAAATGTAGTTGTGTTGTTGAAGTAGTTAATCAACAGTCGTGCCTCTTCTTCATTGCCCTTGAACAGAATAAAAATGTCATCAAGGAATCTGGTGTAATGACATATTCTGTCTTTCCATGTGGGATGGTTCAGGACAAATTCTCTCTCCCAGTGTGCCATGAACAAATTTGCTACAATGGCACCACAGGGAGAGCCCATTGCTATGCCCTGCTTCTGGATATAATAGTCCTTTCCAAAGACAAAGAAGTTAGAGGACAGGACTATGTCTAAAAGTTCTGTAATGTTGTTGATCTCATCTCTTGGAGCTTTTAATTCCGACAGCAGCAACTCCAACCACTCAATAGCCTCCAAATGTGGTATTGAAGTGTATAAGTCGACCACGTCGACTGTCAAAAAGTTGTATGCGCTGTCGAAATCAATGTTGTTGATGCTGGCAAGGAAGCTCCAAGAGTCTTTACAAATACTTGGAATGAATTCCAAGTATTTGCTTAACAAAAAAATCTATATATTTGGCTGATGGGTAAGTGATGGAGGATCTCCCATTAACTAGTGCCCTCATAGGCGGATCCCCAAGATTCTTATGAATCTTGGGTATGCCAAACATGACGGGCGTCCTAGGTTGAGTAATGTTAATGTATTCGTAAGTGTCAAGGTCTATTCTACCTTCTATAAAAAGGTCTCTGTAATAACCCTTGATCCTATGGTTATTGATATTCATTTCATTGAGGGATGAATTATTATATGCAGGTGTATCCAAGACTAATGACATTTTTTCGTTGTACAAACTGTACTCAAAGACTACCAGACCCCCTCCTTTGTCGGGTTTCATGACCCTGACAGAAGATTCTTTAAGTTGGTTAAGGGCCTGTAACTGTTCCTTTGAGATATTAAAAGTGCTTTTCCTAGCCCCCTTTATTTTGTCTAGGTGTCTGATATCTAGTTCGCAGGCATTTTCAAAAATGCGTAAGCCCACGTGCAAAGGGGGATTAAAGGTGCTCGGAAGCTTTAGTGCAAATCTATCTTCATTACTAGAGTTATTAAACAGTAGTTTTAAATTTAGCTTCCTGACAAAGCACTTAAGGTCTATAAGGACTTTGACAACGTCAAAATGTTTTGAAGGAACAAAATTGTTCCCTAATGAGAGCAACTCAACTAACTCTGGTTCTAGAGTAAGTGATGAAAAATTGTAGATGGTAAAGTCCCCTTTTCTGTTCTTAACAATGACTGGGGGATTAGGAGCACCCAGGGATAGCATCTCAGCATTTAGTTCTTCCATTTCTTGTTCTTTTTCCTGTGATCTTGATTGGGCGCTTTCCCTAAAAAATGCTGACTATCATTTTTCAAATTAGTGGCATTTGTAGGTTGAGTGTCAGGCCCCCCTGCTTTGTTCCTATTCCTATTACTTCTTCTTACTACATTCCAGCTGCCTGTAGGGTTTTTGGAATCCCCCTCATTTAAATGCTCAATGTCCGTCCCTGGACCCTCATCATGCCCAGGGGCCAGAACTTCCTCATGGATTTCAAAGTTCCTTAATTTGGGGTAAGCTGTATTAGATGAGTAAACTTGCCTATCCCTAAACAGCTTCCTTGTCTTTTGTTTTTTTAACTTTCCCATATAAGTGTCTATACTAGCAAAAATGCGTTCATAGTCAAACTTGAACTTTTCAAAATTAACATACATTCTAATTTCCTCATCCATTTGGTTCCGTTTTTCTTTTATATGTTTTTTGAAATGCTAGCCTTATATCACCTCCATAGCTTGAGCACCCTGTGTTAGTCATTTGCTGTTTTTGCATGGTTTCAGGCTGCACTGCATCATCCTGCCATAAATGGGACTGTTTTGTTAAATAAAAACATGGATGTTTTGGGGGGGGTCCACTGGAGTGGCCAGTAAGGCTCCGGTGAAAAGTCATTGCCTTGGCTCATGCTAGGAAATGATACACTCATATGAATGTACTTTTCTTTTTGTGTCTTGAACTCCTGTGCCTTTTCAGTAGTTTACATGAAGGTATATAAACATGAAGGTACATAGAGATGCACCTATGGCATGAATTTCCTCACAATGAATAATATAATGGGTGGTCCTTATGGATACAACCACAATGTGATTTCCTATACACTGCATAATATGATGTTCTTAGTGTTTCACTGTTGCAGTCATTACATTTGGGTAATCTGCTGGCAGGTTGCCCTCAGTCGGCCTGATTAACAAAGTCTTGGGTCCTGCGTCGGTTGCTGTCCCTTCTTCCATGACGTCAGGGATATAAAACATGCAGCCAACGCCATTACATCAGTCTTTCTTGCTGCGCAGTGCCCGAAGCAGAAGCAGTTTGCAAGTGCCGGTCGGCCGACTCCTGAAATTTTCGTTTTCGAGTTTCAGAACCGAATTCTTCAACTAAAAGCTAAGTACCCCGCTGGGGAAACATTTTCTTGCTCCTTACCGATGGCAGTAAAAGTTAATAATTGTATTACTTGTGGGAAGCAAATACCTCATAAGGATTTTCATTATTTATTTATTTGCAGTTGGTTTACCAGGATAGTCCATTGGGCCAATAAGAACCCGTTTTCAATGGAGTCCTGGGGAGAAAAGCTCCAAAACAAAGGTTACAAAGAGATTACAGCAGTTTACAATTTCAATCATTTGTAGGTTAAAGAACTCTGGCTTTATTTACAGTTTCCAGGAAGGAAAGGAGGGCAGTCATGGTGCTGTGGCCGGGTCTGAATCCGTGTTGTGTGGGAGTTAGTAAGTTATTATCTAAGAGATAGGGAAGGAGTTGAAGATGAATACATTTCTCTAGAAGTTTTGATATAGGAGAGAGGATGGCAATGGGATGAAAGTTAGTAATATTGTTATTATTGCCTCCTTTGTGCAGGGGAATGATGAATGCCGTTTTCCAGAGTTTGGGTACAAGCCCTTCTTGGATAGAACGATTGATTAGGATGCTGATGGGGAAGGCAATGGCTTCGGCAGCTATGCTGAGGAAGGATGAGGGAATGTTATCAGGGGCATTGGTGCATGGTTTTAGTTTTTGCAGGAGTTTTCTTATGGTAGAAGTAGGAATGGGTTTTAGGGAGAATGGTGGGAGTTGAGAGATTAGAGATGAAGGGGATGACAAGAGGGGGGATGCAGAAGCAGGGGGTGAGGTGTTATTAGAGAAGGATGAGGTTAGTTTGGTAATAGAGTCTATGAAAAAAGAGTTGAATTGGGTAGCCAGATCTATATCTAGTGCATTTGGGTCTGGGCTTGGGTTATCTGCTGTGCCAGGTTTTAGGAGGGTAGTGATGCCTTTTCAGAATTTTTGAGGATTGGTTTTGTGGTTGTTTTGGAGTAAGGAGAAGTAATTCTGTTGATCTGCTGTGATAAGTTTTTTTACGGAATTGCGGAGTGTTTTGAATTCATTAAGGGTGGTTGGAGTTTTGCATCTTTGGTACTGTGCCCAGGTTTTGTCTCTAAGTCGCATGGCAGTTAGTGTGTTTTTTGTTAGCCAGGGGGCGGTGTTTCATATTCTTTTGGTTTTTATGGGGGCAAGACTATCCAGTAGTTTAAGGAAAGTTGTATTGAAGTGTGCAACAGCATTGTCCAGGGATAGTGTTTTTAGGGGGTTCCAATTTATTCATTTGTACTGCATTCCTTGCCTAGGCCCTGACCATAACGTACCTTGCTGTCGGTTTTGTGCTAAATTTAATGAATGCACTATTAAACGTTGGTATATTTTTGCTTCTAAATATTTTGGCTCGAGATTTAACTATCCAGAAATGTCATCGGTTAGCAATCTGACTACCAGAATACCTAAAAAAATGCAAAGAAAAAGACAGAGACAGACCGTCGAGGTCCAAAACCGACGATGAAGCTTCTCCTAAGCCAGTCGCCGGTTCGCCGGTACTCAGTGAGGCGCCTTCTCAGCCCCTGATACCCGCTACTTTTGATTCGCAGGCCTCTACTGAGACCCATTCGGAGTCCAGTATGCCGCGAGATATTTAAGTATTGAACCCACGGATGTCTCTACCTTAGATGGGTCCAGAGCCACTGAGCAGGCACTGGCTTCTGAGGGTGTTTTCAGGCCTAAAGATTTGTATATTTAACCAACGCCATCTTCAAAACTAAGGCCAAAAACTACTATGTCTAAAAAAAAAAAAAAAAAAAAAAAAAAAACTACGCTTGGGCCACGTGTACAGGCCCCAATGCCTAAAAAACAAATGATCAAAATGGCCGAGGATTTAATTACCTTTATCAGGGGTACCCATCCCCCTCCTGCTAAGAGGCCTAGGCAAAGCACTGACTATGAATCTTCGGATCAGGTTTCTATTTCTTCTGATTCCTCTTCTGATCAGGAATTATCTATTCCCACTTATGAGGACGCTGATGCAGAAGATTCCATCCCTTCTGCTTCTCCTCCTGAGGATTTTTCTTTTGGAGAAACTTTGCATACCTTAAGGGAACAGTTTCACTGGGAGAGTCAGGATTTCTCAGAATCTAAAAAGAGACTTGGGGATTTTCTTCTTCTTCCTCAGCATAGGCCTTTGGCTATACCTCCTGTTCTAGACATTGTTGTTGATGTTTTCTCAGAGTCCAGTATGGCTCCTGATTCTCTGCCTCTGGCTCCTAGTAAGCCAGGCAGATACTACAGGGTTCCCGACTCCCACAAATTCCTCTTTAAAAACCCTACTGCTGACACTGAAACAATTTCTCAGGGTCCCAAGGGCGTTAAGGCTTCTACTGCTAAAAATCCTACCCCTTCTGATAGAGATTCCAGGGCGCTGGATAGATGGGGTAAGAAGGTTTACATGTCTGCAACCTTGGCAATCAGGGCTTTAAACTGTCAGTTTCATATGCTTAAATATCAACAGCATGTCATGGGTTTACTTAAACAAAAAATTATGTTGATTTCTGACTGTGGAAATAAAGTTGCAGGATTTATTGCATTCAGCTGAACAAGTTGGAAAACATACTTTGCAATGTGGTTTTGACTCCTTGGAGGCCTCTTGCAGGGCTGCTGTAACTGGATCTGTAATAAGAAGGCATGTTTGGCTCAAGGAGCAAAATCTGCCTGACCATGTTAAAGCAAAATTGTTGGATGCTCCTTTACAACAGGACAGTCTATTTGGTAATAAGGTTGAAGAAGTTTTGAAAAAGATGGAAGATAAAGCTAAATCTATGCAAACTGTGAAAGATTTCCTACAAGTGCAGCCACCCAGGTTCAGTAGGCACTGGGCTACTAAGAACTGGTTCTTTCCAGTACCCACTAGAGCCGCTCAGGTCAAACCCAGACATTCTAAAGGCTCCAGGTTTCAGTCGCAAGGAACTTATAGAACAAAGCAATGGGGTGCTTCCACCTCCAAATCTGGAAGTAACAAGGCACCTTCCTACGGTAAACAGTCTCAATGACTTTCCACTGCAGTCACCAAGCACTTATCTTTTGGCACTTCATGCATGAAACTGGCAACTGATTACCCAGGACAAATGGGTTTTAAATATGGTATCCCGGAGATACAGATTTCATTTCTACACATTGCCAATCCCAAACGGATGGCCAGATCTGCCTCCAAATCAGTGGGCAGAGGCCCAGAAACAAGTTGTCCCTCATGAATATGGGGGCTATGCAACCAGTACCAGAAAAGGAAAAGGGACAAGGTTTTTATTCAAGACTTTTCTTGGTACGCAGAAAAGACAAATCATGGCATCCAATTTGGGACTTATTTATTCTAAATACATTTCTGTACATTAAATTCAAGATGCTGTCTCTCCAGCAGTTACTACCTATGCTAGGCAAGGATGCCTGGTTGGCAACTCTAGTCTTAAAAGAGGCTTACCTGCATATCCCAATCAGGGAATGTTGCAGAAGATACCTCCGCTTCAAAGCAGGATATTTGCATTACCAGTTCTCTGCACTACCTTTTGGCTTATCTACTGCACCCAGGGTCTTCACAAAGTGCTTGGCACTAGTAATTACATTTTGCAGGCAAAGAAATATTCAAATTTATCCATACCTGGACGATTGTCTAATTGAGGCAGAAAACAAGGACACTCTTCTAAAACATCTGGCATTTGTAAAAAGGCTTCTAACCTGTCTAGGGTACACCATAAACGAAAAGAAATCACAACTAGTACCCTCTCAAATCATTACATTTCTGGGTGCAAGCTTGAATACAACTGCCCAGATGACTTACCTTACACCAGAAAAACAAATTCAATTGATGACTTACTTCAAACAGGTGGCCACAAAAACCCAACTATCTGCAAGACAAATTCTGCGAGCCTTGGGGTACATGGCTACCTGCATTCTTCTAATTCCATGTGCAAGACTGCATATGAGGAAACTTCAATTTCAATGGTACTTAAAAAGCGTATGGAGTCAACATTGTCACAGCCTGGAAACAATGATTCCTATCATTCCTTGCCTGCAACTAGAGTTCCTATGGTGGGCAGAGGCCTGCCGCCAAAACAAGAGACTGTCATTCATTCCACCCCCTGCCACCCAAACCCTGACTACAGACGCATCAGATTATGCTTGGGGGGGCGCATCTGGTAGGGAGATGCATTCAGGGCCAATGGAGCCCAAATCAAATGCACCTACGTATCAATCAGAAAGAGATGCTAGCTGTACAGAATGCTCTGATAGCCTTCAAGGACTATCTTCATCCAGGACAACTACTGATAAAGACAGACAACACCACAGTCATGTGGTACATAAACAGGCAGGGAGGTACCCATTCCTACCCCCTTTTCAGACTAGCCATGGCATTGTGGAACACGGCCTTGACTTATCAAATACATGTACAAGCTCAATTCCTGCCAGGAAAGCAAAATACTCTGGCAGACGAACCAAGCAGAAATCTTATGGACCCACACAAATGGAAACTGGATCCACAAATCTTCAGCATATTGACATGCAAATGGGGAAGCCCAGACATAGATATTTTTGCCTCACCCCAAAACTATAATTTGGAAAAATTCTGCACAAGAATTCATCGCAAAAAAGCTTGGAAAGTGGATGCTGTATCCTTCAGCTGGAAAAACCTATCAGTCTATGCCTTCCCCCCCTCTGCCTCTGCTCTCCAAGGTCTTACTAAAAGTCGGACAGGAAAAAACAAAAATTATTCTTATTGCTCCAGACTGGCCTCACCAACACTGGTACCTGTCCTGCGCAATATGTCACACCTTCCTCCGTGGTACCTGCCTCAGGCACCTTACCTACTGTCTCAGCAGAACTATCAAATTCTTCACACTCTGCTCCAAACTCTGAATTTTGCAGCATGGCTAATCAACTAATTTCACCAATTACATCTCTCAGCAAACCTGTGATGGATGTCATTTTGGAGGCTAGAAGGCCTAGTACTAGAAAATCTTATGCTGACAAATGGAAAATACTCTGTGCCTGGAATCAAGCACAAGGAATAAGCGCAGCAATGCCCAATATTCCTCAGATTCTGCAATACTTAACTGAGATGCTTCACAAGGGCCCATATTTTTTCTTCCATAAAAATCCATGCCTCTGCCATTTCAGCTCATTACAACACAGAGCCTCCCCTCTTTTCTCATACTCTGCTAAAGCAGTACCTCAGAGGGGCCAAAAATTTAAGACCTCCCAGGAGAGCACCAACTCCTGCATGGGACCTCAATTTTGTTTTGGAAAAACTCACTCTACCCGCTTTTGAGCCAGCTGCTACAGCAGACCTAAAATTTCTCTCTTGGAAAACAGCTTTTCTTTTAGCAGTCACTCCAGCTAGAAGGATTTCAGAACTACAGGCTCTTATGGCAAGTGGAGCCTTTCATTATTTTTTACCCGGACAGTGTGACTCTCAGGACCAATCCATCCTTTATGCCTAAAGTGGTATCTAGTGTGGCCCTCAATCAGACCATCCATCTGCCAACTTTCTTCCCAAATCCACAGAACAAGGGTGAGTGGATTCTGCATTCAGTGGATGTACACAGACAACTAAGATTCTTCTTAAACAGGACAAAATCTCTAAGAAAATCTGAACAATTACTGGTGGCATTTGCTGCAGGGGCAAAGGGAAAGGCTATTTCAAAGCGGACTGTTTCCAAATGGATAAGCCATTGTATTCGTTTCTGCTATATGCACCATGGTAAAACTGTCCCCAAGGGGATCAGATCTCATTCCACCAGGGTTGCATCTACGTCTGCAGTCTTTCTCAGAGGGGTTCTTACCAGAGACATTCTAGAAGCTGCTACCTGGAGCTCAGTTCATGCATTCACCAAACATTACCATTTACCTCTCTTCTCTAAATCCAGAGCTGGCTTTGCCACTGCAGGGCCTTATAGCTGCTCCTAATGCTGTATAAATCCATCCTCCCAACCACAGCTTTGGGATTATACCCAAATGTAATGACTGCAACAGTGAAACACGAAGAACATAGTACAGTTGTGTACACTTATCATAAATGTAGATTTTCGAGTGTATTCACTGTTGCAGTCCTGGTTAGCCTCCCTCCAGCCCAGTTTTTTCCTCTAACTATACCTCTCATTTCTGTTACTATCTTTAAAAGCCTTTTTGGTGTATTTGCTTTTGTTTGGAGGTATATATTTTGTGTTTTTTATTCTACATATAGATATATATATTTATATATTTTGCTCCCTATTTGGGGGGCACCTGACATCTGGGGCAAGAAAAACTGATGTAATGGTGTCAGCTACATGTTTTATATACCCCTGATGACCTGACGTCATGGAAGAAGGGACAGCAACAGACGCAGGACCCAAGACTTTGTTAATCAGGCCGACTGAGGGCAACCTGCCAGCAGATTACCCAAATGTAATGACTGCAACAATGAATACACTTGAACATCTACATTTATGGTAAGTGTTCACAACTGTACTTTATCATATAGATGAATTACTGTTGCAGTGTGATTATCTGGGGAACAATGCATCAGCAGCCACAGATTCTTTCTTACTCAGTGGAAGTTAAGTCCATCTCCCAGAATGAGTTTCTAACATAGACTAGATGGTGCTAATAATCTTTCCATTCATCTATCTCTTCATCTGTTTTTCAATACTTACATTTCCCAGTATGTGTCTACAGCTAGTGGGTTTGGCTTTACTGGCCTGAATGTGTACCCATACAGACTTAAATAAAACATCATGGGCATTCAGAAGCTGAAACACTTGTATGTCCGTAAGAGGTCATTTGTGTATATCCCAAGGATCTCCATTGTAAGAGATTTAAGGTATTACACAGCAAAGACTTTAGCTTGGCTTTGTCTTTCTTGCAGTTTTTACTGAATGGTTTTTCTGTGTGACCGCTTTACCCTTTGGTTTAGATATTGTTTAGCATATTTTGCAAACATCCTGAAGTTTATATACATCAGGCTTTGTGTTAAGTGTAGCCAAGCAATCCACATACGCTGTAGTGATGTGGTTAGAAAAAACCAAAGCAAGGAATGCCTACACCTAGTGGGGTTTGGCTTTATTGATCTGAATGTACCCATAAAGTCTTAAGTAAAAAGACATAGGTACTCGGAAGCCACACAGCCACAACACTTGTATGTCCTTAAGGGGTCGTTTGCATATGTCTCACAGGTCACCACTATAGGAGGTTTAAGGTATTACATAGTGAAAACTGTAGTTTGGCCAAGCCTTTCTTGCAGGTTTTACTGAATGGTTTGTCTGTATGACCTTTTTACCTTTGGTTTGAACATTATCCAGTGCAGGATCATGAGAAACTGAGGATTGCTGGTCTAGCAATGAGTGTAATATTGGAAATCATAGCATGCCAATCCATCACTAACACAATACCCACCCCTAATGGCAGTTAGGAGCATTGTAGGTCCACTTGCCTGCATATCTTTACTATATAGTAAGAAACTAGAGCAAACTTTATATAGAATGTATTCTAGCCAAGAATCGAGCCAGAAAGCCAAGCACTGTGAGGCAACAATACTAACCACTGCACCACTATTCTGCCCCATCATGTTGCACTAAAATCCAATATTTTTATAATATTGTCATTATTTGAGTGGTATGCAGGCATTAATATTAAAAAAAAATTATCTTAGTTAAACATTTTGAATTTTAATGTAACCAGTTACTTTTTATTTCATTCTTAATTTTTATTTGATTGTTGAGTTTATACTAAAAAGCCCTTGGGTAAATGTGGATTTCAAGTATTGAGTGCTATAACTAACATTTACTTATAAAACTATCTTTATGTGTATGCATGGTTGTGCCATTTGCCTGGTTAAGATGCACATGGTCAAAATTTGTGGATTTTTCATTGCATCATGGTTTATTATGTCAGTGCATGCAGCTGATTGATGTCCTCCTATTCATCTGTTGCAGTATTCCTAACATAAGGGAGTTGCCTGCCAAGGTGACGACCCATTGTTGGCCAGTATATTAAAGTCTTTTACTAACTAGGGTGCACGATACGTCTGATGTAGGCCACTATCAGATGTGGGCCATAAACCAGATGTATGCATGCACCACCCTCAGAACCTCTTTGCTGCCAGTCAGATCACCAGTCCTGGAAGTCACTCTGCTGCCAGAATCGCTTGCTTCTTTAAGATAAATGCCATATTGGGGAAACCTTTTTTGTCTTTTTCTGCTACCTTTTCTTTTATTGAGGTCAAGGTCATCCAGGAAAGGGAAGTGTGACTGTGGAAGACGGATTCCACATAAGGATAGTCACTCCCAGTACCTATTTTGTCTCGGTCCTCAACATGACCTCAAAAACTGCTCCATCTGTCAGTCTTTTGTATCCAAGACCCTCCAAAGTAATTTTTCATCCCTCATGATCTGTTTAGAAAACCAGTGCCTTAAGCCTTTAGTCAAGAATGCAGTGGATAGCTCCTCGGACCCAACAACCGAGCCTGTCAAGCGTTAAGACCAGTGAAACCTAAGCTCGAAGCCAGATCTGCACCTCTTGATATGGACATCTCTCCCAAAGCACATGAGAACTCAGAGGTGCGTGCTATCACGGATCTGGATCCACAGACTGAGCCACTTTCGCAGGCCACCTTGGTACCGGAAGTATGCATGTCCAGAGAGGCAACGCAGATATAGACTCCCAGTATCCGGGGGGAACCCAGGCCTATTGTGTCAGAAGGCCCTAGGGGAATTATTCAGATCATGGTTATAGAGGACGTCAACTTCGACTTGGTTGAATGTAGGCCTGAATCCAGCTCGCCTTCTTTGCATTGCATGGATACCCCAGCAAAAAAATAAAAAACTAAACATGTCTCACCCCCCCCCCCCCGACCCTTAGAAGGAATGGCAGAATCTCACACAAGGCTTGTTTAAGGCTTTCATGGTGGTTAGGCCTTCCTCGGGTCACCCTGCTTCCCCTCCTGCCTGGCCTACCTCCCCACAGTAAAGACCTATGCCTCAGGCCACTTCAGAGGAAGATTCTTCATCTGAGGAGGACCGTGATCCACTGAATTACCCATCTCAAATCCCCTCACCCTTAAATTATGCTTCCCCTTAAGATTCAAATGGAACAGACTCTGCTATGGAGAAAATTTCTTTTGGGGAGACTATCTCCAGGATGCATGACCATTTTATATGGGACAGTACAGTGATGTCTGAGGTCCAAAAACATTATGACCTTCTTCAAGTACAGTCCCCCTAGCCCTTCAGCCATTCCTCCTGTCATACTAGCCTTTTTAGATGCCTTTGCATCTACTTCCACTCACCCTGACTCTCAACCTCCAGCTCCTAAAAAGCTGGACAGGTACTACAAAGTGCGCAAGGACTGCAGTTGTCTTTTCAATGCCCCATTAGGAGACCCTTCTGTTATTTCAGTAGCCTCATAAGGCCTCCAGGTCACTTCCTTCTACCTCCCTCCTCCCTTCAGACAAGGATAGTAGACAGTTGGAGAGGCTGGGCAAGAAAATGTATACCACAGCCACCATAGTCTTCAGAGCTCTGAACTACCAGACCCACATGATCAAGTATAATCTGGAACTCCTGTCTCAGATTTCTAAGCTTGTCAGACATGCCAGACTCTGAGAACAAGGCCTTGGCATCTTCCCTCATTGCTGCTTCCTCTCCGGTAGTAAGACATTCTTTTAAATGCAGCTATGATGCTGTAGAGGCCACCTCATGAGCTGCAGCTTCTTCCTGGGACCTAAGAAAATTTGCCTGGCTAAGGCTTCAGTCCCTCCCTAAGGACATTAAGGCAAAACTAATGAAGGCCTCCTTGGACAGTTCTGCTCTTTTTGGTAAACCCTCTGCTGAATTATTTAAATCCCTGCAACAAAAGAGCAAGGAACTTAAAGACCTTAAACACATTTTGGTCTCCCCTGTACCTAAATTCCACATGAATTACCTTGCAAAGTAGGTCTTTATATGCAGGCGGTCCCAACCTCCCACAAACAAAACCCCAATAAAGGCCAAAGAAACTCATCAGTTTTCTTCTACATCTTCTCGTCTTGCTAAGCAACCCTTTCCTGATTTTAGACAGGCTCCTCCTCATGAGTCCTTAAGCAATCTGGGAACCCCTCCCCTCTTCCTGTGCCTTACCCTATCCTGGGAACTCATCATTCCAGATTCTTTGGTGCTAAGCATCATCAAGATGGAATACTTCATGGTCTGGCACACTGTTCCTCCCTTCAGGGGTATACCCCAACCTCCAAAAGAACAGGAACCTCTTTTTTCCACCTGCTAGAACAAGGTACCATAAAACCTGTGCCCCCAGGTCAAGAGGGAAGAGGTTTCTGTTCATGATTATTCCTAGTTCCCAGGAAGGAAGGTCCTTGAAGACCCATCTTAGACCTCTCCTATCTGAACAACTTTGTCATAGTTCCCTCATTCAGAATGCTTACTCTACAAACATTTCATCTCATCCACCCTCAAGCATACCTAGCCTCTGTAGACATCAAGGATGGTTAACTCCATATATCCATCCACCCCAGTTACAGGAAATTCCTATGCTTCTCTGTGGGATCCTCGCACTATCAGTTCTCAGCTTTGCCTTTTGGACTCTCCACTGCCTCGAGTCTTCACAAAGTGCCTAGCACCAGTGGTCACCTTTTGCAGATGCCAGGGTATCCTAATCTTTATCTAGATGACCCTTTGATTCAAGCCAGATCCCAAGTGGAATTTAACAAAAATCTCCAAGCAACAATTCCCATTGTACAAAGCCTGGGGCTCACCATAAATTTCAAAAAAATCTTCCCTGGACCCATCCCAATATTATATTTTTCTGGGGTGCAAATTTCAAACCAAGAGTATGGTAGCGTGTCTTCCACTTATCAGGGCACAGGAGATTTCTCTGCTGTTCGCAGAGATTCTTCCCCTCAATCTACTGTCTGCAAGACAGTTTCTGAGAGTCTTGGGGTTGGTGGCATCCACCATCCCTATGCTTCCTTTAGCAAGGCTACACCTGAAGAAATTCCAATGGTTCCTAAAGTCAGTGTGGTCTCAACATGCCCACCCTCTAGAATTCCAAATCCCTCTTCTAGCCTATCTCAAGAAGGAGCTCCAGTGGTGGATAACTCATTTGTCTCTAAACCCAGGCCTCCTCATTTATCCACTGCCACCAACTCATGTACTGAACACAAATGCATCGGACACTGGCTGGGGAGCAGCCTTGGACCACCACACAGTCCAAGGTTATGGACATCCTCTCGGGAGAGATCACATAAATGTCAAGGAAATGAAGGCATTAATCCTTGCCCTTCAAACTTTCCATTCCCTTCTCAGACTAGGGAGTTTGCGTAGCCACACAGATAATATGACAGGCCTGTGGTATATCAACAAACAGGGTGGGACAAGTCTTACAGACCTGGGATCTAGCAAGCCTACTAGAAATATCCCTTCAGGTGGTCTACATCTCTTCCAGTCAGAATGTTGTGGCAGACACTCTGAGCAGATCCGGAACACAGGCCCGCAAATGGATGCTTCACAGGGATGTGTTCCTGGACATTGTCCACCACTGGGGTATTCCACAAATAGACTTGTTTGCCTCCCCACTGAGCAAGCAACTTCCAAAGTTTTGTGTCAGAGAACCTCATTCTCAGGCATGGAGAGTGGACACCCTTTCAATCTCCTGGAAGGGGAAATTCCTGTATGCATCCCCCCTCCACTCATTCTAAAAGTCCTGCTGAAAATTCAACAGGACAAACCAAAAATCTTGCTGGTGACTCCTTATTGGCCAAGACAACATTGATTCCCCCTTCTCCATCTAGCCAAGGGCAGTCACCACAAGTTGCCACACAGAGTGAACCTAGTAACACAGAACAAGGGCTCACTCTTCCACCCACACTTGAGACCCTCCAACTGACCCTATTGGTGATAGAGCCCTGATTCCTTTCAGACACCTTTATTCTGAGGGCATGCTTTATGTCCTGCAGGAGACCAGGAAACCTAACACCAGAAAATCTTACCTCTCCAAATGGAGGAGATTCTTGCTTTGATGTCTTACCAGAAACCAGGACCCACTTAGGCAGACCCCACTATGGTTTTGTCATATCTGTGTGAATTGCTTAATGCAAGCTTAGCTTATTCTTCCATAAAAGCACATCTGTCAGCTATCTCTAATTATCTGCCACTTTCTCCACCCATAGCTTTCAGATTTGAGGCCAAACAATTCCTTAAAGGCATCCTCCACATCAGACCTCCCAAGAGGCCTGTAGCTCCACCCTGGAATCTTAACTTTGTGCTAGAGAAACTAACTCAAGCACCTTTTGACCCAACCTCTTCTAGCTCTTTCAAACACTGTACTTGGAAAACTGTCCTCCTGATGGCTATTACCTCTGGCAGGAGGGTTTCAGAATTACAAGCACTTATGGTGTTGCTTCCTTTCCTGTTCTTTCACAAAGACAGGGTTCCCTTCATACTAATCCCTCTATGCCAAAGGTAGTCAATGAATTGTCCTTAAACCAGACTATTCATCTCCCCGCCTTTTTCCTCTCTTCCCCAGAACAGTAGTGAGAGGATCCTACACACTTTTGATGTACACAGACAACTCAGGTTTTACTTGCACAAGACTAAACCCTTTAGAAAATTAGACCAACTGTTTGTGTCATTCCACCCCAGGGCTGTGGGATTCCCTGTGTCCGAACAGACCATCTCAAATTGGATATCCAAATCCATTGCCTTTTGCTATTTCCACCATGGTAAAGCTCTTCCAAGCTCAGTCAAAGCTCACTCTACAAAGGCAGTGTCTTCTTCAGGAGCTTTTCTCAAAGGGTTGGATACCAAATCTATATTAGAAGCAGTTACTTGGGCATCTGTCCACTCCTTAACTAAGCATTATAAGCTGGATTCCATCTCCAGATCCAGGGCAGGATTTGCCAGGGCCATTCTCCAAGTTCCTCTGCCACGTCTTCCTCCCTTTCTGCATGAGGTTTTGTACAGTCCCGTATGTTAATAATATTGCAGCAGATGAATAGAGGGACATAGATTAGTTGTGCAACAACTTACCATAACTGTAGATGTCCTTCTCTTCTCTGTTGCAATATTCCATCCTATCCTCCTTCTCCCCCACTTCTTGGCTTTCTTGGATGCATTGATCATCATTCCCTTAGACTGTCTGTCTGCCTAGGGCTTCAGTTCTGAGGATGATGTGTGTGTACGTCTCTTTTATGGCCGAAGTCTGATAGTGGCCTACGTCAGACGTACAGCTCACCCTAGGTAGTGAAAGACTTTGATATACTGGCCAACGTCATGTTATCACCCTAGCAGGTAACTCCCTTATGTTAGGAATACTGCAACAGAGAACAGAAGGACATCTGTCATTATGTTAAGTTCTTACACAACTAATCTGTCTTGTGTATAAAGTAAAATCGTAAAACTAAATTGGAAAAAGTGGAAAACCTAGAGTACAGTACTGAGCTATACGTGCAGCTTGTTGCTGGATATATTTCAGTACCAGCTAGAGACTTGAAAACAATGGAAGCTACTGGAAGTAACTGACAGGACAGTGCTAAATGGAAAGGGGCAGTGCCATGTTATGGATTAGTTAACTGATCGTGGTTCCAGTGTTGTAAAAATAACTAATCATACACTGCTGCACATGCTAAGCAGTTTTCCAGCAGTCGGAGCTAGTATGAGAAAAGTACACTTCAGAGGTGGCTGAATAAGTTCCACAATAATACTATGAAACTCAACACCTCTACTCTAAACACAGATCTTGTTGGCCCTGCTTACTCGAGTAGCCAGGTAGTGCAAACACATATACTCTGTTATCAGATAACTAAGTTTCCCAAAAGACCTGCACATGAATACTCAAAATAAAGGGGACGTCCTCTAGCACTTAGTGTTATTTTCATTCCAGGTCTCTACAGCTTTGAGAAACATTGGTCATTTAATGTGTCACTCTTGGTGTGAAACGGTGAGATCTCAATGTCAATTCAAAGTACAATAAATTATCACCATGGTCTGAGGTGACTCATTATTGCTAGAACAATCTAAGTATAGGTTATATCTTGAAGAAGAAAACAGGACTACAGTGGGACTGAAACTTGTGTCCTGTATTTCTGTAATTGCACACTACTCCATTTATTAACCTTTACGGTTTCCTCCCACATCCTAAAGACATGCTGTAGGTGGATCGGACACTCTAAATTGGCCCTAGGTGTGCATGTGTGTGCCTTCTGTGGAAGGTTGGGCGCCAGGCTGGCAACTCGACACCGTAAAACTCCACTGCCAATCATGAGCGGACAGGTGATCCACTGTGGCGACCCCTAACTGGGAAAAGCCGAAAGAAGGAGGAGGAGGAGTAACAGTGAAGATGGAGTAAGAGCAAACAGTTTTGAGATCAGCATATATCAGCATCAGGTTACAAGTTTTAGCCCTGTACAGAAAAAGAAAATAGCAAATCTCAGTGATGACAACTTAACATGAAGAATGGGATGAGATTGGGGTAAACATTTCCATTTATCATTCAAACAAAAACATTAAAATTAAATCTCATTTGCTTCTTTCACTGACCATTCAAACACATACTGAAAACTCATTGCATATGTGAAAACAAATGAATTTCGACAGTAGACTCTTTGTTTCTTTTTAGTCAACAGCACTGCTACCAATACCTTAAGGTACATTGGCTGTATGTCTCTCTATATGGAGTTTTTTCAGAAAATCTAACCCTTCTGCAGAGTGCAAAGTACCATGAGCTGGTGTTTATTTTTACTTCAATGAAATTTGACTAAGGTGGCTAGGTGCTCATCTCAAACACATTTTTGCACTTGTGCATAGAAATTAATAAACACCAGTTTGAGGCAATTAGTGCTTCACATAAGCACTAAGCTTTTGTGAATAACCTCCTGTATCTTATCATCCAGTCAAAATGAACCTGAAAACAAAAGCTTAGCAAGTCTTTCTTTTTTAAAAGAAGGCAAAGTAAAAATTACAAAGTGCTATCTCTTTGTTTTCCACTACAGTGATTAAAACAGTTAAAATTTTCTGTAGTGTGTGGGGATAGAAGACTGTGTACTTTTTTGCAACTTAAATAAAAGGGCTTGTTGACGGTCATGAAACACCTGCTTCAGAAAATACTTAGGAGTTAAATAGGCAGAATGTGCACATTTCTAGCACATCATATCAAAACTCCCTCTGCCAGACAGTAAAATTGCATAGAATTCATAAACCTTCATTCATAGGTATGACCGTTGAAGGTCTGCTTATTGCTGACAAATTGTTAGTATGGCAGTAAAAAAAAAATAGACTTCAAATTATTTCCATGTACACATGGTACATTTTGGTCTAATCCAAATACTCTTGTGTTATTATCTTGTTCCTGACTTACTAGTTGCCACTTGCTGGAATCAGCAAGTGTATTACCTCTCACTAGCCCAGCCCTAGTAAATTACATAGCCCTCTTACAGCCCGATCCTAGCAAAGTACATAGCCGTCTCAGAACCCTAACTCTAACTCTGAAACTCTCACCTGGTCCCTAAACCTAACTTTAAACCGCTAACTATAAAACTCCCTCTCACTCTCACTGCCTAAACCTAAATTCCTTGAGTGCTCTATAACCCTAAGATGTTCTTCATCTCACATTGCTGCAGTCCTTACATATGGGTAGTCCGCTGTCCTCGGTCGGCCCGAATACCAAAGTATTAGGCTGACGTCGGTCAAGGCGCTTAAAACTGACATCAGGACGTCAGGGTACAAATGCGCATGACCGACGTCATATCCTCAGTCTTTTTTGCCGCATGGTCCGATGCAGAAGCAGCGTTGCAAGTGCCGTTCGGCGTTCTGAAATTTTTCGAGTTCGGAGTTTCAGACGAATCCAAGTTGGCTAAGTACCCCGTTGGGGACTATTTTGTTTTTTTCTTGCCTCAGTGTATTACCGGATGTCAGAAAAAGTGAATAATTGTATTTCTTGTGGGAAACAGATACCGCATAGGGATTATCACTCTTTGTGTATTCCTTGTTTGGGGCCTGAGCACGACGTAGTCGGGTGTCGCTTTTGTGCTAGGTTTAATAAATGCACTATTAAGCGAAGGTTAGATTGTGCTAGGCTGGTCTTCGGAAAGCGGTGCAATTATAATATGCCGTCGGATATTCCGACGCCCGCTTCCACGAAGAAGCGCAAAGACAAAGCGGTTAAACCCAGGCTAGAGGAGTCGTCCGTTCCGGTTCTTTACAGGCTTCAGTGGAACCGGTGGTTCCGATGGAGGCTTCTCTGGAGTCTCAGGGGCAGACTTTGGTTTTGCAGGATGTGGTCTCTCAAGAGGCAGGTCAGGCTGAAGGGGCTTCTCAGGTTTCTGTTCTCCCCTCCCTTCCCAGGGTGGTTAGGCCCTCTCCTTCTGTTTCCAAGGCTTCTTCCAGAGGCAGGCCAGGTTTAGCTTCTGTTGGTGTCAGTCCTAGTTCAGCAGGGTCTGTGCCTAAGAAGCACATGCTTAAAATGGCAGAAGATTTGATTACTCTGATTAGAGGTTCTTTGCCCCCTCCTGAGAAGAGGCCTAGGGTGGAGCCAGAGTTGGAAAGTTTTGAGCAGGCTTCGGATGTTTCAGAGTCTTCGGCTGAAGACTTGCAGGAGACTCTCCTTATTCTGATTCTGATGCAGAAGATTCCACTCCTTCTGCTTCTCCTCCAGAGGATTTTTCTTTTTCAGAGACACTTCATTCTATGAGGGAGCATTTTAAGTGGGAAGGTCAGGACTTCTCTGATTCACGGAAAAGGCTTAGGGAATTTTTGTTTTTACCTCAACATAGGCCCTTAGCTATACCCCCTGTTCTGGATGTTGTGCAAGATGTATTTTCAGAGGCTTCACTTAATCCTGATTCTCTGCCTCCTGCGCCTGTTAAACCGGATAGGTATTACAGGGTGCCTGAGGCTCATAAATATCTCTATAAGAGTCCTAGGGCGGACCCAGAAACTGTTAGTCAAGGACCTAAGGGGTCAAGGCCTCTGTTGTAAAGAATCCGGTTCCTCTAGATAAAGAGGCCAGAGCTTTGGATAGATGGGGAAAGAAGGTCTATACATCTTCTACCTTAGCTATGAGGGCTTTGAATTGCCAGTTTCATATGTTGAAATATCAAAATTTTCTCCTTTCGCAATTGAAATCTAAGGTGGATGCTCTGGCAGAAGGCATTGACTGTAAAGAATTACAAGATTTGGTGCATGTCTCTGAACAGGTGGGTAAGCATTCTTTACAGTGTGGTTTTGATGCTGTGCAGGCCTCTTCTAGGGTGGCTGCCACTGGTTCAGTTCTTCGCAGGCACGCCTGGCTTAAGGATCAGAATTTATCTGACCATGTTAAGACAAGGATTTTGGATGCTCCTTTGCAGTCTGAAGTGTTGTTTGGTCCACCTGTGGAATCAGTCCTGAAGAAATTGGAAGACAAGGCTAAGTCTATGCAGACTGTTAAAGATTTTTTGCAAGTTCAGCCTCCAAAGTTTAGTAGAAATTGGCCTGCTTAAGGGGTGGACGTATCCTTCATCTGATTCTCAGTCTAGGGGTAGGTCTAGACGTGGTAGGGGCAGAGCTCAGAGTTCCTTCAGACCTAGAACATGGAGTTCACCTGCACAGTCTTCGAGTGAGGGCAGGGGCCAGTCCTTTCGTAAACAGGCCCAATGACCTACTTTTTCAGCTGCCAGATCCTTCTTGCCTGGCAGCACCTTTGGGAGGAAGGTTGGCACTCTTCAAGGAAAATTGGATTTTAATTACCCAAGACAAATGGGTATTGGATATCATACACCAAGGTTACAAGTTTTATTTCCATACCTTACCTCCTTTCAAAGGCATGCCAGACGTTCCTCCTCAACAAAGACTAGAGGCTCACAAACCGATTTCTCTGCTACTACAAATAGGAGCTATAGAACCGGTCCCTCTGCCAGAAGTGGGCCTAGGATTTTATTCTCGCCTGTTTCTAGTACCAAAGAAAGGGAACACGTGGAGACCAATTTTGGATTTATCTATCCTCAACACATATCTGGACATTCCCAAGTTCAAAATGTTGACGCTACAACAGCTTTTACCTCTGCTGGGCAAAGATCACTGGATGGTGACTCTGGATCTCAAGGAGGCTTACCTTCATATTCCTATCAGGCCCTGTTGCAGGAAGTATCTGCGTTTTCGGGCTGGGACTTTTCATTATCAGTTCTCTGCATTGCCCTTTGGCTTATCTACTGCGCCCAGAGTGTTCACAAAGGTTCTGGCTCCAGTGGTAGCTTTCTTCAGGCTAAGAGGAATACAAATCTATCCTTATTTGGACGACTGCCTGATTCTGGCTTAAGGAAAGGACGAACTTCTTCATCATTTACAGTATGTGATGGCAGTGTTAAGATGCCTAGGGTATTCTGTGAACGAAATAAAGTCCAGTCTAGTACCCTCTCAGGACATGTGCTTTCTGGGTGTGAGACTGAATACAGCATCCCAGATGGCCTTTTTGACCCCGGACAAACAAAAGAATCTTTCTCTTTACTTCCACCAATTGTCTCGTCAGTCCAGGCTGACTGCAAGGACAGTCCTTCAAGCCTTGGGGTTCATGGCATCTTGTATTCTGGTACTTCCCAATGCCAAACTGCATATGAGGAAGCTACAATGGTATCTCAAAAATGTATGGACGCAGCACTGCCAAGATATGGACACTGTCATTCAGATAATACCTTGCATCCAAAAGGAATTTTTGTGGTGGGCTCAGGAATGTCACCTAAACAAGGGACTCTCTGTGACCCGACCAGAGGCGAGTCAGATTCTAACGACAGATGCCTCAGACAAAGCTTGGGAGCTCATCTGAATGGAAAGTGGATACAAGACACGTGGCCTGCCAGACTTCAACATTTACATATCAACTTGAAGGAGATGTTAACAGTCCAATTTGCATTGATAGCTTTCAAGGATTTGCTTCTTCCAGGGCAGGTGTTGATTCTAACAGACAACACAACTGTCATGTGGTACATCAACAAGCAAGGGGGGACACATTCTTATCCTCTATGCAGACAAGCAATGATTTTGTGGGAAACTGCTCTCAGTTTACAGCTGAATCTTCAGGCAAGGTTTCTGCCAGGAGCACAGAACTCCTTAGCAGATGTGTTGAGCAGACAAATTATGGATCCCCACGAGTGGAAATTGGATCCTCATGTATTTCAACAACTGACAGTGTTATGGGGAACTCCAGACATAGATCTGTTCACTTCTCCTCTAAATTACCAGCTGCCAAAGTTTTGCACAAAAAGGTTTCATCCCACAGCTTGGAAAGTGGATGCTCTCTCATTCAATTGGAGCAATCTTCATGTGTATGCCTTTCCACCACTGCCTCTCCTCCCAAAGGTACTCCTGAAGGTCAGACAGGACAAGCCAACCATGATTTTAATAGCTCCGGATTGGCCTCGACAGCACTGGTACCCATTACTGAGAAGTCGGGTGCGGGAGCCTCCATGGCCTTTGCCTTCGATTCCACACCTGCTGTCTCAGGAGAACAGTCATTTACTCAATGTCAAACTTCACTCTCTACATCTAACAGCCTGGCATATTCTGTTTTAAACTCTGGAGGGTCTCAACTTCCGCAACAAGTTTTGAATGTTATTTTGGAGGCCAGGAGGCCTAGTACAAGGAAAGTTTACGCTGATAAATGGAGGAGATTTTTAATTTGGAGTACAGCAAAGGACTTTGATGTTTCTAAACCTAATTTAAGTGTTGCTCTTCAATACCTTGCTGAGTTATTGGACAAAGGTTTGTCCTTCTCCTCTATTAAGGTTCATGCTGCAGCAATTTCTGCTCACTATGACTGTGACCCACCATTATTTTCTCATCCTTTGTTTAAGCAATTCCTTAGAGGGGCAAAGAATATAAGACCCCACGTAGAGCTCCTACTCCTGCTTGGGATCTCAATTTTGTGTTGGAGAAACTCACTCTACAACCTTTTGAGCCTGCAGCGACTGCCGAGTTGAAATATTTATCATGGAAGACTGCTTTTTTGTTGGCCATTACCTCTGCGAGAAGGGTTTCTGAATTACAGGCCCTTATGGCGGTTGAGCCTTTCCTAATTTTCCACAAGGACAGGGTATCTTTGCGTACTAACCCTTCCTTTATGCCTAAAGTGGTTTCTAGTGTGGCTTTAAACCAAACTATTCATTTGCCTACTTTTTATGCAAACCCCCAAAATAAAGGGGAAAAGATTTTGCACACTTTGGATATACACAGACAGTTGCGATATTATTTGAGCAGAACTAAAGGGTTCAGGCAGTCTCAGCAGTTGTTTGTTTCTTTTGCTTTGGGTTCTCAGGGCAAACCTGTTTCAAAGCAGACTATTTCTAAGTGGATTGGTTTTTGTATCGCTTTCTGTTATTCCCATCATGGTAAGGAGATTCCAGCTGGGATTAGGCCTCATTCCACTAGGGCTACTGCCACTTCTACAGCTTTAAGGGGGGTGGCTACTAAAGATATTTTGGAGGCAGCTACTTGGAGTTCAGTGCATACTTTCTCTAAACATTACCACCTTCCACTTTACTCTAAATCTAGGGCTGGTTTTGCCACTGCAATTTTACAGGGCATTTTGGCAGCTCCTAATGCTTTATAGTTTTGCCATCCTCCCTTACCTCTGCTTTGGGATTCTACCCATATGTAAGGACTGCAGCAATGTGAGATGAAGAACATAGTACAGTTTTGTACCTACCATAAACGTAGATGTTCAAGATCCACATTGCTGCAGTCCAATTTACCTCCCTCCTTCCCCTCTGTAGTTAGAGGTGGTTGTGTGGTTTGGGTTGTGAATATTGTAAATATTGTAAATATGATTAGTGCAGGGGTGGTTGGTTGTTTTTTGCTGTTTTTTGGCTTTGGCCTTTCTTTTTAGGGCCTTCTGACATCTGGGGCAAGAAAAGACTGAGGATATGACGTCGGTCATGCGCATTTGTACCCTGACGTCCTGATGTCAGTTTTAAGCGCCTTGACCGATGTCAGCCTAATACTTTGGTATTCGGGCCGACCGAGGACAGCGGACTACCCATATGTAAGGACTGCAGCAATGTGGATCTTCGAACATCTACATTTATGGTAGGTACAAAACTGTACTTTATCCAATTGCTGTCTAAACCTAAATTCCCTGATCACTCCCTCTAAGTCCTCCTCTTGTTCCGTAAGCCTATATTTTTTGATTGTTCCCTAACCCTAAATTCCAGATCGCTCCCTAAACCTAAATTCTCTTCCTGCTACTTAAACCTAATCCCAAACCCTACAGCATTAACTCTAAGGCAAACTCTCCCAGTCATCTTGTAAGCCAAATAGCCCATTACCTCACCATGGCTGCCACACTGAACTTACTTGAACTTGGCTACATGATCAAATGGGGTGGGTCTTGGTTATGTCTTGTTTACAGGTGACTAGTCCACAGGTTGTACAGTGCTCAAAAGTGAAGATGGAAGTTACAACGTGGGAAGATAATGTGTTTAGATGAAATACACAGAGTCAGGATATAAAAGCATTAAAGATAGCTCACTGATCCTTGAATGCATAATGAAAAAAATAACCAGTAGACTCCTGGCATCTTCTGTGTGGTTAACTTTTTTGTTCTAATCCTCGATTGCATATCCTATGTGAATAATTTTCTCAGTAGAATTTTATGAGGTATCAACCATAACTTGTGGAAGTTTAAAGCAGATTTCATCCACCGCCTCTTTCTAATTTAATACTCTGGTTGTTTAATGAAGTAAGTTCAATCAATCTGATTGGTTTGACATTGCTATTGTGAATACATGATGTCTGTGGTCGGGTATGCCGAACAACAACACTGGCACACATTTTGCGTACCACTCTACTCTGGACCAGCAGGGGAGAGTATCTTGATCAGTGGCATCATAATCATTTGCTTTTACTTTTCTGACTGGATTTTGTACAAACTAGAGTATATGAACAAACTGACTGTAATGAGAAACATAGTTATTGTAATAAAAATACATTTACCTATCCAAGCATTGGAAGTAACACTCCCCTCTACAGTTAGCCTGAGTCACACTTGAATATCTTGTAATAGTAGATGCAATGATTTTTTTTTTTTGCACTCTTCAAAAATACTTTCCTTGTTTCAGGAATTGTGACTTATTGACTTCAAGGGAGTAGCTAGGTGTACTTTTTTATATTCAACGTACTGCAACTTAACTACATGTTTGCTTGAGAGGCTCAGAGCACAATATAGTGGACCATGAGGTGTGTCCCAAGGGTGGGGGGAATGTCTTGCTGAATTTCAGCTCTTTGCGGAATTGGGGGTAGGTCACTACTGACATCCATTGCATGTCCTGCCCCAGGATATTACAGGATGTGCACAGGGTAGGGGAATGCTCCCTAAGTAGTAGTATGATGCTGTGCTGTGATGTCTCACTCTCTTTAACAGCCCCAAATTAGTGAAGCAAGTCTGGGAGCGTATGCAAAAGCTAAGCACACCTGACAATCAAAGAGAGGCATTGAAAAGCAGCCAATGGTCAGCTGCTATGGAGATGAAGAAATCCCCCTCCAAAGAAAATATTCAGATTGGGAATGTGAATGCTTACTGCACGACTTGATTTTGTACTTCATGGGGAGTAGTGTACTAGAGAGCCCAGAAATATATCTGATCCTGGGCATGTGAAATTATCACCATCTACTTTTAGCAATGTTACACAAATTCCAGATTATTTTCCCATTCTACAAAGCCAGGCTGAGAACCTGCACCAATAAATTTAGTTTTTACCTGCATTTTGTTTTCCTGCAAACCTTGGAATGCCCGGTTTGGGGCTCACATTAAAAGGTCTAATAGTCTTCCAGTGCATATTAAATGTCAGATTCAACACAAATGTTAATTTTTTTTTTTAAGAGTCAGCCTCTTCCTTTTAGGGCAGTCAGAGTCAAATATGTATGAGCAGTCTGACCAGCACTGTTGGCTCAAGAGGGACAAAGTCTTGACTACTGCCCAGACAACCCAAGTTTCAGTAATGACTCAAGAGATGGAAGATTCTGCTGGGTGGTGATCAGTTATTGCCAGCCCACCCAATCCAGACAGGGGAAAGAGAGGTTTTTCTTTGTTGACTGGGGCTCCAAGGCAAGTGAGAACTTGCTATTGGTCGATGACCAGGGTGGAATCCGCTTGATATTCTGTGCCAGTAACATTGTGTGTTGGGGGAGGGGGGCTTGCACACATCATATTAGCTTATGATACTTCACAATTCTAATATAATTACATAGGGAAGTGTTAGGACCTAGAGGAGAAACAACAACCACATACCCTCTATCCAGAATGATATGAGCTGCTGATGGGTGTGGCAATGGGTAGTTCTGATCTGGGGACATATAGGTATGGTCAGCTCTGGGCCCCTAATGCGGGGGCAAGGCAGACTAATTCACATTAGGTTAGTGAGGTCACAACCTTTGACTGTATAGGTTGATACAGGGGAGGGGCTAGAGGCACAAGCACCCTCATGGCACCAGGATATTGGCCTCTTCAGACAGCTCTTGACTCCATTCTGTGGACACCTAGCACGTGAATGAATGGGTTCAAGTCCATTTGAGTGAAGTTTAATAGTCATCAGGCACAGGAGGGAAAATACCTAGAAAAATGTGTGTGTGCAATTAATAATGCTTACAGATTACAAGGTCAGGCCTACATATATACTTTGAGTCTTTGACTTACCATTCCGCTCAGTCACACTTAGATGCCATTTATCATGGTAGTCATTGCACAGACCTTTGGTGTAGTAAGACAGAATTTCCATACAGCTGATGTTCATTTTGCTGAACAGTTGGGCAAAGCAATGATTTATGTAGGCATATTGGTCCTTTGCCTAAATGAGTCCTAAAAACTCTGAGGGCTTATCAAGTTGGGAGTCTTCCTTTTCAGCCTTGGAAGAAATGGTCACATGACAGTACTGCAATGCCCATATTTAAAAAAAAGTAACTACTTCAGGACCAGCAGATGATGTTTGCAATGGAATTTTCCTTCCACTTTTCCTATAGAATGTAGAAACTTGATCTGAAAGTGAGAAATCACTCCATTAAAGATGCAGGTCATATCATGTCCTACTCTTTTCTTCAGTCTCTTTGTTGACTTGGGAACAAGGACAAAATAAAATGCAGATCAATTATTATATTACCTGAGAAATGTTTCCATGTCTCTTCCCAAAATTATAAGTACTTAAACTACTGACCTCTATACTACCTAAATGCAGTGTTTTCCTGATGTACTAATATGACGGTTTCATAACTTCTTTACTTTGTCACAGTTTTGTTAAACACCAGATTACTTAAAAACAATTTCCCCTTTACTTATCTAAGCAAGGCTGTTAAATTCATACTCTAATAACTACTTCTGTCCGTCTGTGTGGTATGCACAAAGCTTCTGTGGATAGCCAGTTCTTTTTTCTCTTAATCGTGGTGTAATTTTCTAAAACAAGTTTCTGTTATTCATTTATTATAACCCTAGACGTGTGTGTGTGTGTGTGTGTGTGTGTGTGTGTGTGTTCTCTTTTGGCTAGTAAGTCAGTCAAAATGGTTGATCTCGCAGGAAGGTCTTTTACAGGTAACAAAAGGCTGTGATAACACTTCTTTATGTGATTTGTCGGGGATGTTTATTTTTCAGGGTGGTTCTTAAAGTGGTCAAAACATCTACTCTTTTTGAAGGTCTTTAAAAACTGATACTTCTGCAGGACCCTTGTGCATCATTTTGAGTTATCACAATTCTCATGGCTGACTCTCATTTTTCAGGTTAACGTTTTATCTTTAGCAGAATCACAACTATAGTGCATTTTCTTATACTGAGGTTTCATACCCCATCTGATAATGGGACACGATGTAAAGACTTTTACTTCAATTATTTTGTCTCTCAAGATCCAGCGGGCTATTTGGTTGGCCACTGACTGCTACTTCATGTTTCTGTCTCTCCTGTTTGTATTCCTAGCTTGGATACTTGAGTAATTTATTTTTCCAATTTACGTCTGCTGCAAACTTCAGGATGCCACCTCATTACTTATGCCTACTTTCCACTTGAATGTTTCTTCATGACTAGGTTACAGTACAGAGCACAGACTAGGTAAAACAATTTTGAGAAGTCTAACACCCAATTGAACAATTAGACTTCTTTTTTTGTTTGTTTTCCAGTTCTCTAGTCTTTTCCAAATATCACTGCTTTTGGAAGTACCTTTTCCTCAGGACTTAACTTCATCAATTTCAAGTATTTAATTTATTCGACAGGCAGTCTTATCTTCTCTGGGTTATTTGCTACTCTAATTACTTTTTTGTTGTTAACTAGGTAAGTTTTTTAAGTATCTTCAGTTCCAACAGTGTGCAATAAAAGAATTTGTCATTCTACAAGGGAGGGATGAATTTAGCCAAGCCACAAGTTAACAATCTATGCAAATTTCAAACTGCACTGCATTTGCCATTTTATTTCTAAGCTTTATGAATAAATGGGTTACAGTCAGAAGTGCTTACTGAATTACACACTGCATGTCAGTCATCTCTTTCCATGATTTACTCCACCAGTTGCACTTAGCTTGACAAAAGTTTTGGTACTCATTTAGCCATTATCCTTTCTGGATTCTCTGTGATTCAGTGTAATCGGAGAGGTAGGACTGGGGTTGAGTTACCTGATGTTCTTCGTGTTTCACTGTTGCAGTCATCACATTTGGGTTATCTGCTTGCAGTAACCCTCAGTCAGCCTGATTATCAAAGTCTTAGGTCCTGCGTCAGTTGCTGTCTCGTCTTCCATGACGTCAGGTAGTCAGGGGTATAAAACATGCAGCCGACGCCATTACATCAGTCTTTCTTGCCTTGCGGTGCCC
The DNA here is from genome assembly GCF_019279795.1 of Protopterus annectens. Lineage (NCBI taxonomy): Eukaryota > Metazoa > Chordata > Ceratodontiformes > Protopteridae > Protopterus > Protopterus annectens. The sequence goes on from NC_056740.1 coordinate 194,988,891, forward strand.
GAAGCAGAAACAGTTCGCACGTGCCAGTCAGTTGACTCCTGAAATTTTCGTTTTTGAGTTTCAGAACCAAAGTCTTCAACTAAAGCTAAGTACCCCGTTGGGAAACTTTTTCTTGCTCTTTACCAATGTCAGTAAAAGTTAATTGCATTTCTTGTGGAAAGCAAATACCTCATAAAGATATTAATTCGTACTGTATTCCTTGCCTAGGCCCTGATCACGATGTACCTCAGTGTCGGTTTTGTGCCTTATTTAACCAACGAACTATCCATTGTCGGTACATTTATGCTTCTAAATATTTTGGTTCTCTGTTCAATTATCCAGATCTGTCTTTGGTAAGCCATCTGACTACTGACATTCCGAAAAAACGCAAAATTAAAGACAGAGACAGGCCGCCTAGGTCCAAAGCTGCCGACTATGTTTCTCCTAAGCCAGTCGCCAGTTCACCGGTACTCAGTGAGGCACTTTCGCAGCCCCTGATACCTGCTACTTCAAATTCGCAGGCCTCTACTGAGACCCATTTGGAGTCCGGTATGCCGCGAGATGCTTCAGCTGTGGAACCTGCTGATGTCTCTACCTTGGATGGGTCTGGAGCCGCTGTTCAGGCACCGGCTTCTGAGGGTGTATTCAGGCCTACTGACTTGCATATTAAACAGTCGCCACTTTCTTCTTTAAGGCCTAAAACTCAAACCATGCCTAGAAAACCACCCAGACCGCATGCTCAGACCTCTATGCCTAAAAAACAAATGATAAGAATGGCTGAAGACCTTATTACTTTAATCAGGGGAAGCCAACCATCCCCTTCTAAGAGACCTAGGACTGAATTTGCTTATGATTCTTCTGACCAGGATTCTGAAATTTTTGTTTCTTCTAATGACAGGATTTACCCTTATCTTACTTATGAGGATTCTGTTGCAGAGGAACTCTATTCCCTCTGCTTCCCCTCCAGAGGCTTTCTCTTTTGGTGAAACCTTGCATACTGTTAGGGAGCATTTCCGCTGGGAAAGTCAGGATTACTCTGATTCAAAAAAGAGGCTTAGGGATTTCTTACTCCTGCCTCAACACAGGCCTTTAGCTATTCCTCCTGTACTAGACATTGTTGTTGATGCCTTTTCGGAATCTGGTTTGGCCAGTGATTCTTTACCTCCTGCTTCCAGAAAACCTGATAGATATTACAGGGTTCCTGACTGTCACAAGTTCCTTTTTAAAAATCCTACTGCAGATCCTGAGACTATTTCTCAGGGACCCAAGGGTATTAAGGCTACTACTGCCAGAAATCCTACCCCTTCTGATAGAGACTCCAGGGCACTGGATAGATGGGGTAAGAAAGTATACACTTCTGCAACCTTGGCCATTAGGGCCTTAAACTGTCAGTTTCATATGTTAAAATATCAGCAACATATTATTGGCTTGCTTAAACAGAAAATGATGTTGATTCCTGACTGTGCTGAAAATAAAGATTTACAGGATTTAATGCATTCTGCTGAACAGGTTAGAAAACATGCTTTGCAATGTGGTTTTAATTCATTAGAGGCCTCTTACAGAGCTGCTGTCACTGGGTCTGTACTTAGAAGGCATGCTTGGCTTAAGGAGCAATCTTTGTCAAATCATGTTAAAGCTAAATTGTTGGATGCTCCCTTAAATCAGGACTTCCTGTTTGGCAACAAAGCAGAAGACGTTCTTAAAAAGATGGTGGAAAAAGCTAAATTTATTCAAACTGTTAAGGATTTCCTACAAGATTTAGTAGGCATTGACCCTTTAAGAATTGGTCCTTTCCTGCCTCTTCCAGGCCTTCTCCATCCAAACCTAGAACCAGCAGAACCCCCAGGTTTCAGTCCCAGGGTACGTACAGGACTAAGCAGTGGGGGGCTTCCGCTTCCAAATCAGGGAGTAGTAAGACTCCCCCCTATGGTAAGCTGTCTCAATGACTTGACTTTAAAACTTCCAAGCACTTCTCAACTGACTGCTCCTTTAGGGGGAAAGGTTGCTCTGCAGGCCAAAAACTGGGAACTCATTACCCAGGACAAATGGGTTTTAAACAGTTTCCCAAGGATACAGATTTCACTTCCACATGTTACCAACCCCAAACGGTTGGCCAGTTCTACCCCCAAATCAGTGGGCAGAGGCACAAAAGCAAGTACTGTCTCTCTCTTAAGCATAAAGGCTATTCAAACTGTACCAGAAGAGGAAAGGGGACAAGGTTTATACTCAAGACTTTTCCTGGCACCCAGAAAAGACAATTCATGACGTCCTATCCTGGACCTCTCTATCTTAAACACTATTTTGGTGATTCCAAAATTCACGATGCTAACTCTTCACCAGTTGCTTCCTATGCTAGGCAAAGATGCCTGGTTGGCAACACTGGATTTAAAGAAAGCCTACCTGCACATCCCAATCAGGGAATCTTGCAGAAGATATCTATGCTTCAAAGCAGGCTGCATGCACGATCAGTTGTCTGCCCTGCCCTTTGGCTTATCTATTGCGCTCAGGGTATTCACCAAGTGCCTAGCTCCAGTCAACGCATTTTACAGGCAAAGAAAAATTCAGATATACCCATACCTGAACAATTGTCTAATTCAGGCAGAAAGCCAGGACATACTTTTGAATCATCTGGCATTTGTACAAAAGGTGCTAGCTTGTCTGGGGTACACCATAAACAAAAATAAATCACATCTGGTACCCTGTCAACAAATTATATTCCTGGGAGCAAGCTTGAACACAACTTCCCAAATGGCTTTCCTCATGCCAGAGAAACAAATTAATTTGACACCTTACTTCAAACTAATGGCCACAAAGAACCTGCTATCTGCAAGGCAAATACTACAAGCCGTGGGGTTCATGGCCTCCTGCATTGTACTAATTCCATATGCAAGACTGCATATGAGGAAACTATAATGGTATCTAAAATGCATATGGTGTCAACATTCTCAGGATATAGAAGCAGTGATTCCTATCATACCTTGCCTATGGCTAAAATTCCTTTGGTGGGCAGAGGCCTGCCTCCTAAGCAAGGGACTACCATTCACTCTACCCCCTGCCACCCAAACCCTAACAACAGATGCATCAGACTATGCATGGGGGGCTCACCTGCCAGGGAAGTGCATTCAGGGCAAATGGAGCCCAAGCCAAATGCACCTGCATATCAGTCAAAAAGAAATGTTAGCTGTACAGAACGTGCTGACAGCCTTCAAGGGCCACATTCTTCCATGACAATTAATGGTAAAGATGGATAACACCACTGTTATGTGGTACATAAACAAGCAGGGGGGTACCCATTCTTACTCCCTCTGCAGACTAGCCATGGCTCTGTGGAGCACAGCCTTGAGCTACCAAGTGCATCTACAGGCTCAATTCCTGGCAATTCCTGCCAGGAAAACTAAATACACTGGCAAATGAACTAAGCAGAAATCTCATGGATAAGCACGAGTGGAAACTGGAACCAAAGACTTTCAACATGTTGATAAACAAATGGGGGAGCCCAGATATAGACCTGTTTGCCTCTTCCCCAGAACTACCAGTTGAACAAATTCTGCACAAGGACTCCCCACAAACTAGCTCGGAAAGTGGATGCTCTGTCCTTCAGCTGGAAAAATCTATCAGTTTATGCCTTTCCCCCTCTCCTCTCCAAAGTACTACTAAAAGTCAAACAGGACAAACCAAGGACGATACTGATTGCACCAGACTGGCCATGCCAACACTGGTACCCCCTCTTGCACAGTATGACACTGCTGGCTCCATGGCACCTGTCTCAGACCACTACCCTGCTGTCTTAGCAGGACAGCCAGATTCTGCACCCTCCGCTTCAAACCCTGAACCTGGCAGCCTGGCTAATTATCCTCCATTACCATCCCTCAGTAAACAAGTGTTGGATGTCATTTTGGAGACAAGGAGGGCCTAGTACTAGAAAATCTTATGCTGAAAAATGGAAAATATTCTGTGCCTGGAGCCAAACTCAAGGGATGGCCACAGCAGCGCCCAACTTATCTCAGATTCTTCAATACTTAACTGAGATGCTTCACAACGGCCTTTCTTTTTCCTCCATCAAAATTCATGTCTCAGCCATTTCAGCTCATTACAACACAGAACCACCAGTCTTCTCTCATCCACTGCTCAAGCAGTTCCTTAGAGGGGCCAAAAACTTAAGACCACCCAGAAGAGCCCTAACTCCAGCCTGGGACCTTAACTTTGTATCGGAAAAATTCACTCTTCCTCCTTTTGAGCCGGCTGCAAGTGCAGAGTTGAAATTCCTATCTTGGAAAACAGCCTTCCTTTTAGAAAGCACTTCAGTAAGAAGGGTATCTGAATTATAGGCCCTTATGGTAGTGGAGCCTTTCAGCATCTTTCATGCGGACAGTGTGTCCCCCAGGACCAGTCCCTCCTTCATGCCCAAGGTGGTTTCCAGTGTGGCTCTTAATCAGTCCATTCATTTGCCAACCTTCTTTTCTAATCCACAGAACAAAGGGGAACGCATCCTGCAGTCCTTAGATGTGCACAGACAGCTTAGATTTTACTTGGATAGGACTAAACCTCAAAGGAAATCTGAACAACCGCCGGTGGCTTTTGCTGCAGGGGCACAGGGGAAGGCTATTTCAAAGCAAACCATTTCTAAATGGATAGGCCATTGCATTCATTTCTGCTATAAGCACCATGGAAAACCTGTCCCACAGGGGATTCGACCCCATTCAACCAGGGCTGTATCTAACTTCACAGCCTTTCTCAGAGGTGTCCCTACCAGGGACATCCTAGAAGCTGCTACCTGGAATTCTGTACATACTTTCACCAAGCATTACCATTTGCCTATTTTCTCTAATTCCAGAGCTGGATTTGCCACTGCAGTCTTGCAGGGCCTTATTGCTGGTCCTAAGGCTATATAATTTCCTCCTCCCATCCTTAGCTTTGGGAATCTACTGAAATGTGATGACTGCAACAGTGAAACACTAAGAACACAGTACAGTTGTATACACTTATGACTGCAACAGTGAAACACGAAGAATATATTACAGTTGTGTACACTTGCCATAAATGTAGATGTTAGAGTGTATTCACTGTTGCAGTCCTGGTTACCCTCCCTCCAGCCCCCTACTTTTCTCTGGCTATACCTCTACCTTCTTTTACTATGCTTAAAAGCCTTTTTGGTGTATTTGCTTTTGGTTGGAGGTATATTTTTGTGTTTTTTAATTTTATTTGCTCCCAATTAGGGGGCACCTGACATCTGGGGCAAGAAAAACGGATATGGCGTCGGATGTATGTTTTATACCCCTGACTACCTGACATCACAGAAGATGAGACAGCAACCGACGCAGGACACAAGACTTTGATAATCCGGCTGACTGAGGGCTACTGCAAACAGATAACCCAAATGTGATGACTGCAACAGTGAATATACTCTAACATCTACATTTATGGTAAGTGTACACAACTGTACTTTCTCAGTGGTTCTTGACTAGGGCTCACAAGGGTTGCATGTAGAATTGGGTGTTGGGGCTATGCAGGAATGAGAGATTGGGCTAGTGGGTGTTTAAGCACTTGCTTTTTCTAGCAGGTGGCATCGAGCAGGTGTGTCATAAACTACTAGGATGGGGGCAAGACTCTTAGAAACATATGCAAGCAAACTATTATGACCTTCAAACTTCTACGTACCCCATTGTCATGTTTCCTTAGTGTCAGTCTCCTACTTTGGACACAATAGAAAAGTCTTCATGGGTTCCGTTCAAGCAGCTTTATTTTATACAAACACATCACGATAGAATATTACTGACTTTAAGTTAAGTAACTTATATACAAACTAACTGCTGGAATCATACATGCTTACTCTCTGGCTGCACTCTCAACATGGTACTAGGAATGGCACATCATGTACGTTACATGCTTCTTAAAGAGACAGCACACAGCACATGCACTCTGATCTACACTTAACATTTTACCTGCATTTTAAATACTATTCAAAGATTTTTATACTCCGGTGAAATAACTATATTTCCTAGTTCTCAATTTTTATTGTGCAGTACACTACTCATGAGATATAGCACATGCTTATCTCATGGGAGTTTACTGTGGGAGTTCATTGTTGCAGATTTTTCTGTGGAATCCACAAAAATCTGTCTGTAGTCCATTACTTTCTTCACCTAAGACTTCCCCTACAAACAAGCATAAATCAGGATCAAGTTCTCCATTTAACTGGTTTATGACAACATTTTGTCTTTATCCCTTCAGCCAGAAAAGTAAATAAATAATGATTTTATACTACCACAGTATATCCCCAAATTTTTTTTTACTTTTGTCTGACCGGTATTGTGCTTGGTTTGCGTTGCCTCTATATCCCCTGCATGTACCTTATAAAAATAGACAGATAATTTTTTTCCAGCATCTTTCTTGGTACCATTTTTGTCAAAGGGAATCCCATCTACCTTGCTCAACTCATAATTAACCCTGTACTTTTCCGAGTTGTTAAAAAGCTATGTAGTGTTTTTACCAGTTCATCTCTTAATTTACTAAGAATTTTGTTGTGTGCCCTTTGTTTTTGTTTTTTTTAGCCTTTTAAGACCTCTTTTTCTGTAAAAGGGCTCATGTTATCTCTTATTTTGGGCACTTCTGAAGAATGGATTTGGTAAATATCCCTGCATGAAAAGTGAGCAAAAGTATTCTTTTAGCAGCTCTGACTTTTCACCACACTTTTCTGCCCATCCCTGTCCATTTTATTAATGTCACATTTTCTTCCTTTTCATCATTTTAAAACATTTTCAGGTATGCAAGGGAATATCTCCCTTTTTGTCACAAATGGCTATCCTTTCCTCCTATCCTCAGCCTTTGACTTTGCTGTTCCAAATGTCTTTCTTGCATCTAATCATTTGTTTTCTTCTGACATATGGTGATAAACTATGCAGATGATGATAATTTTATCCGCTGTTGAGCTTTTGTAATACTATGGTAGTTATTTGGTTGCTTTCTTGAAACCTGTTTAGACAAACAGTTCAGTGATTTGACATTTTATAACTTATTCCAAGCTATACAACATCTTAGTTCTATTAATTAACCCCTGCACAAAGGGGTATGTGGGACTTTCCTGCCATGTAGAAAGATATTTTAGTGAATGCCAGTTCTTTGAATCAGATTCACCTGATTGGATTTTGCTGAAATCTGACTTGACCAGACAAATCAAAACCCTGTGATGTTGAGCTTAGCTGATCTAAATCACAAGCACAAAGACTAGTGACTAAGCGAGTTGACACCAGCTTTAAGGTTGCAAGCTGTCAATTGTATTAAATTCACCATTCCTTCCGTAGCATATATTCATTCCTTATGTGGTGCTTCAGGGTAATAAACTGCCTCCTGTATGCACTCCGCATATCCTTTCATTTCTCGTTCATCTCAGTAATGCACTACCACTAATAGGCTGTAGGTGGCAGCAATATACTAGAGACAATGAATAACTGTCCACTTTTCAAAAGCACAGTTGAAGATGGGATTCCAAGATGATGGTCGTCTGAGTAGCACCCTTCCCACAAGGCTCTGTTACAATTTCAGTCAAACTCTACAATAGCCAGAAATCTGGACTATAAAAACCTTCTACAGAAGAGCAGAGTGTGTACAGCCACTGGATTAATCTTTTTTATCTGTAAAATCCTCCACAAATACAGCATTTAAGCATATAATTTATCGTCTACCAGTCAGCAGAACACATTTCCACGTGGTGATTAGAGGCCTGGAGGCTTTACCTCCTAAGCAACAGACAGCGACTACACGAGGAAAATCTAAGTAAGATCGAAGTACTAAAATGCCTAAGGAATTAGACGGAATGGATACTCAAACATCTAAAACAAAATTGTCAGCTATTGCATCTCCTGAAAAACAAGTTACAACAAAAAGACAGAAAACTGTTAAGATACAACAGGAGCAGATAAAAGATGGTCCCAAACAAAAGGCCGAATGCACCATAAACATGGAAGACCTGAAATGTGCCCTTTTACCGTTCCAAACTGCTGTTCAAAGATTCTCAGAACAACTGAACACCTTTGGTAGTACAATTAGCCAAATAGTTGCAAGAATGGACCTTGTGGAAGATAGATCCAAATCCAGTGAGTTGGAAATTGCTAATCTAAAATCCGAACTGTTATCCAAAGACAAAGCTGTCAGCTATTGCTTCCCCTGAAAAAGAAGTTGCAACAAAAAGACAGAAAACTATTAAGATACAACAGGAGCAGATAAAAGATGGTCCCAAACAAAAGGCTGAATGCACCATAAACATGGAAGACCTGAAATGTGCCCTTTTACCGTTACAAACTGCTGTTCAAAGATTCTCAGAACTGAACACCTTCGGTAGTGCAGTTAGCCAAATAGCTGCAAGAATGGACCTTGTGGAAGATGGATCCAAATCCAGTGAGTTGGAAATTGCTAATCTAAAATCCGAACTGTTATCCAAAGACAAAGCCCTAACTGATATGCAAGTAAAAATCCTGGATCTAGAGGCAAGAAACAGGCAGAACAATCTCATCATTAGGGGTTTGCCAGAAAAATATGAACATAATCGGTTGCTTTCTACTCTTAAAACAAACCTTCAAAGCATTACTACTGCCAAGTCACTTACAGACTGATTGCCTACTTGAGAGGGCGCATCGAGCACTATACAGAAATCAAACACTACTCTACCAAGATTCATATACGTAAAGTTCCTAAATTATCAAAATGTGCCAAACCAAGTTCCTAAATTATCAAAATGTGCCAAACCATCCTTTCTGGCTACAGAAAACAAAAACACTTCACATGGAACACGTACAAAATCTCGATTTCCTAAGATTCCCCCAAGAAATTATAGAGAAATATCACAAACTTTCACCATTCTTCACAGATCATCAAGCGCAGTATCAAATTTCAAATGCGTTTCCCTAACATGTTGTCCTTTCACCATAATGAAAATAAATTCAACATGTCTTCACCTAAGGAAACCCATCTTATTTTCCTTAAATGTTTTGGAAAATCTCCGGAGGCATGAAAATAAGTTTTTTTCCTCAAATTTTGCCAACCAGAGTGTGTATCAAGCTTTCTGATACCAAGTAACTGCCCTTTTTTCTGATGAGTTTCTTCCAATTCAAAGTAATCTTCATATTTGTGTTGGCCTAAATTTCCATTATCCAGATCCCCAGGAATGAAGTCGCAGAGTTGGGGAGCACAGTGGGTCATACTTCTTGTAACATTACCTGGTTCCACTAGGTGCTGGAACACTGACGTCACTCAACATGACTTCCTTCTAACTCAGCCAGCCTGAGATGCATCGGACCTGTCTCCTATTGCCAGTGGGAGATGCTTGTCAAGCCCTGCTGGTCGTTGACAACATGATGTCTGAAGAAAAAATAAAATAAAAAGAAAAAAGGAAACAGTCAGGTTTTCTTAATGGTTATTTTGCCTAGGACTTGTTCACTTTTTTGGACATCATATGATTTCTGGTGTTCTGTTTTCTGTGTTCTTCCCTTGTACCCTTTTTCTATTGCTGTGTTTTGAGCCAGTTAATTATCACATTTGTTTTGTAGCTGATAGACTAAATTGGCTGGGGTTCTGCTGGCGACAGTGTTTGTTGTCATCCTGAGAGTGGTCTGAAATATCTTTGTGGCTGTTTTGAGGTTGTGAAGAGTGGAGATCAGCTCCCCCTATTGGGACTGCTATCGGTCAGTTTTCTGCTTTGTAGGGGGTGGCCCATTTTGGTGATTGGTGAGGCATACCGCAGTTTGTGCAGTCTGCCGGGCTGGTGCTGGGAGCTGGGTGGGAGCTCGGGGAGAACTTCACTCTCATGATGTTTCTGCTTTCAGGCAGCTCGGGACTTTGTACTCTGCAGATTGTGAAGATGTGAAGCCTTCTCGGTTGTGGGGCTGTTGCCTGCTGCTTTGCTATCGGAGCAGTGGTTGCTTGCAGGGAAATTCCAAGTTGCGGTCCAGGTGTTGAGCTTCAAAGCCTTTTCTCTCCATGCATGTAGGCTTTCATTTTGACATTGGCACTGCTGTTCGCCTCTTCTGACCACGCAGGCTCATGCCTTTGATTTCAGGTGGGTTGAATACTTCTTACTGATATTTTCTCCTAATGGTCTCAGTTGGTAACTTAATTTTGGATGTATTCTGGGTTTTTGAACAGTGTTTTGAGTTTATTTTAAGGATATATTTTGTCTTCTATTGGCCAGGAACAGATCAGTGTTCAGGCCTCGCCCTGGAAGGGGACTGATCTGATGTGGATTTCAGCTATCTTGCTGAGTGGAATTTTGTAATGTACAGGTTGTAGTTGCTTTCTTTTGGGTTAAAAAGTTATTTAATTTGTTTGTTTGTCTTTGACTACTACACTTCATGAGGTTTGTGGCCTTCCAGAGCATCACTCTATCTGTACAGAGTGGTGGAGTGCTGAGCAGGAACAGGGATTTTGACATATATTGTGTGGGTTCTTCCTGATGACAATCGGGCAGGGCAAAAACTCTTAAGGACAGATTTTTTTAATGGTAAAATTGCTCAATACACAGTGCACCATTGCAAGGGAAGCGACTAGGATGTTGTAATACATAGTGCATACAAATCACTGTGCGACAATATACAGATGATGAAGCACAGCTCCATGAATGCATGAGATACAAATAAGCTTCCCTGAAAGCAGGTTACAGTTCATAGTTGTAGTGCACATTAACGTGAAATACAAATATAATTTGACTGTTTCATTGTTTTATAGCAGTGCAAGCGAGATTTTGCTGAGAATAGCTTTCTTTTCTGCGGTTCCTTCATCATGACTGTGTGAGCATGAAGGTGGGTTTATAATGCAGGGAGTGTAGTGGGTACAGAGGGTTTATTCCCCCCCATGAAAAATATTTTGTTGCCGTTCATTTAAAGTGTTTTCGTTGAATATTTTTCACACTGTTATCCAACTGGGGAAATACTGCTCAATAAATCATGCATTCCATTAACTACATCGGTTGTATGTTACTGAAAAAAAAAAATAGCATAAACTTTATTAGTCGCAACAAGCAAAGATGCTCTGACTCCCAATGTTTGTTTACCAGTTCATACTGGAATTCAATCTGCTTTTCTTTTTTATTAATACATAGTTGGACACTTAAAATAGTGGCTAGCCCATTTCAGACAAAAACAAATAGCAATCTATGTGGCATTAATTCAGATGAGAACATATTTCACGTATGGCTAAGAATCACTATATTTTTGTGAAGTGTACTGGTGAATAATGTGAAGTTTAGGT